>NC_020493.1:9727386-9746491 GCF_000184155.1 Fragaria vesca subsp. vesca | reverse complement strand
GAGAGAGAGAGAGACGAACCAGGTGACGAGAGAGGCGGCAGAGTAGAGAGGAAATGGGGCATACAATCCAGGGTTAGTGGCTTTATATACAAAGCGGAGGGCGAGGAGAGTATAAAAGTGCGGTATATGCGGTTGTGGGAGTCTTCGTTATCTAGGGTTTTGCATTCAATTGGGCTGGGCTTTTGCTTTTATTGAAGTGAAATTTTTGGAGTTAGGGTTTATAGAAGTGTGGAGTTAGAGAGGAAGATCTTTGGGGATTAGTAAAAATGTAAAATCAATAAGATGGTTTGATAGAATTTAGTTGGAAGTAAGAACTATTTTAGACTAATTTCCTTGTTTATCAGATATATTTGATAGAACCACCGTTTCGATTATCTTTTAACTAATTTCCTCGTATATGGTTTAAGTCTTGAATGGTCTGTTACAGAATCTCATCTATTTTTTTTCATTTTCTTTCTCTTTAAGAGGATAAATATTTCCTTATGTGTGCATCGATAGCTGTTGTCTTTCAGTTGAAATCAGCTGAAACTATTCAAAGCCAAAGTTGATTTCAAATGGAACCCTTGCCTCTACGCGTCTAGCATTATAGTCCTAACTTCCAACGGTTTGTGACCAGTAAGTTTGAGGTGTCTTCATGTTCTAGTGCCTACAGCAAGAGCTTTGTCTGCTTTTACTGGAATACCTTCATAGACCTTGGTCTAAAAGCTGACCGAGAGTGTTATTTGTTTTGCTGTTCAGAAAATTTTCATCACCGTATGAATCTTTTTACTTTCAAATTTTCAAGGCAAGACAACAAACAGACATAATGGTTGATCACTTGTTCCAAATAATGCCTGTCCACGACAAGTAAAACCTGTGGTATATGCCTGCTATACTTGGCCCCGAAACAATTTTGTAAATATTAGGCAGCTCCAGTGCTGCTTGATCAACAAAAGGAAATAAAAGTGAAAATTTACTGCAAGTCTTTCTGATAGTCTCATAATGCAAACAAGATTACCACCAAAGGAAAACAAAACTACAGCATCTCTAAATACAACTGCAATCAGTATCCTATAACAACTGTTTCATTTCATTTTGCAATACAAATCAGATGAAACTAAGGGGAAAATTTCATTTTCCAGCACAATAATAGAGCCGAGGGTTACATGCTCAAGCATCACATGGTGGAATATCTCAAAATAACTCTATTTTGCTTTCTTAGCCAACTTCTTTACTTGGTTAGAGGTTAGGAACTCAGCATCATCTCTGATAAAACTCCACCAAATGTAAGTTAAGGGAATGGTGGTGGCATGCCAGACCGCATGAGCATCCAAAAATCCTTCATACGGTGGGAAATCATAGATTTCTAGGAGCATTGCAAGCCCACCTCCGACTACTACCAACCACAATTTCCAACGAGATGGATGGCGAGTGATACCAGCCCAAACCGCCCAAATAAGAAGTTGAGCCACCGCCATGATAACACAAACTTTCATGTTCCAACCTGCAGTGTAAAGTAAGTCATCAGATTGTTGCCCTAATTATGATGTACTGTAATTTTTTTTTTTAAGACAAAAAGAAGGATCAAAGAGTCTATACTTAATCAGTTGAAAAGATGAAACAAATTAGAAATAGTTTGAATTTTAGGATTATCACATGGAGGCTAAAAGCATAAAACCCAAGAAAGATAGATCACAGGAAAGCAATAAGCTTCCATAGAAAGACTTTCCACTTAATAGAAAGGAGAGAAAAGACAAATTTGTGTTTAAGGTCCACATGTGTGACTATTCAAGCCTACAAGTGAGAAATATTGAAATAAAAAATATTCAGAATTTCCTACTATCACTGCTATGGAAACAAAGTTAGAAACTATATGTCAATATCAAACAATTTACAATTTATCAATATGTTGTGTGTGCCAAAGTGCATGAGTAACCTTTAAGAATATAGTTTCATTCATTACTGAGAAAAATAAAATAAGAAAGATAGAAAGGGAATATGATATATACCATAATCCAGTTTATAGAAGTTGAGATACAATATGTGGGTAGTTACAAAAGCAAGCAGCGGAGCAGCAACCATAACTCTGACAGCATCGTGCCTCACGTCAAAACTTCTGAGTATGGCAAGAATGAGCGAGTACCCAATTAATGCCACTGCAGCTGAGTAGTCTAATTTTTCGGTCAAATCGACGTCTCTATGGTTCAATAAGACAATACGACACGGTAATGATCATGAGAAGTGCTAATGACCCCTCCCTCAACAAAAAGAATAAGAATAAATAATCAGAAACAAAGTTTTAGTTTCTAAGAAAGTATCACTTTCCAGTCTTTCTTTTCTCCCGGCTAATTATCATTACTAGTACGAGCTTGCTTTTATTACTGAATCCTTTTCTCTAGTTAATTTAACTGTATTGCCAAAATGTGTATAAGTCTACTGTGCTCTCAGGCTCTCATTCTAGGTCAAAAATTTAGTTGTCTCTAATATTTGAGTGCTGTGTAACCATAAAACTTCCGTTCTAAGGAGAATAAATGTTGTAGAACATGTCAATTTAGTCTAATCTAACTTGTGCCAGCCATGTCAAAAGGGTCTTAAAATGTCAAGTTCCTTATGTTCATGGATGAATGCAAGTATAATTACTTTCTCAAAGAAAAAAAAAAATGCAAGCATAATTGGGAATGTCAGATATAACACTTTTCTTTCTGTAACTGTGCTATCTACAAGATACTATAACTTATATTGAATGTAAATCTCTCTTGAAAGACAAGTTATGGATGAAGTACCAATATTGAATGTGTTGAGCTCATATATAAGAACTTATCAAGAATGGAAGACACATGCAGATATTCCCATGCATCGTAAGCAGAATGATGACAGAGAGAAAGAGAAGCTTACCTACTATGGAAAACAGCACTCCAGAACCAGCTGTTCAAGGCTAAGAAACCATATATATGCCACAAACTGGCATAGTCATAATACACCTTCTTATCTCGTCTCAATGGTAACTTATACAATAAAAGGATGATAAATGAAACCCAACCATGAAAATGCATAGCAAGGTTGAGTGCAGAGAAAGCTACAGAGGCAGGCTCCTGAAGAAATGGACAACATGTCAGACAGAACAAACTACAAAACTATGATGAGCAAAAAAAAATGTTGCCAAGGCATATAGCCTGTAAAAAAGCAAACCTGGATTCCATAAACACGCTTGAAGGGCCATTTACCATGATATTTAACCGGGCCATAACCAGCTGCTTCTCTTTCTTTTTCTCTGTCAACCATACAATAGTAACGGCAATCACTCTGACAGTCCCATTGTTTCCACTGCAAATAAAGAGGTTCTTGCAGGAACCATGGCCCATCAACAGAGACCCCACCTGAAGAGAAATTACAATGTGGAAAGCATCTATGCGCTACACATCCAGTTTCTTCACATTGTTGTAAACAAGCCCTACAGTCCCAAGCCAAATGTGACACTGTCAATTCCAAGCCGTAAATCCACATGACAGATTACAAGTGTATGCAATATAAGCCAGACTTATTAATTGTGCAAAATGGACGACAACATTTTTTTACCACTAAATAAATAACAAGAATCATACTCAAGGAACCTTGTACAAGTCATTACAGTACTGAACCAATAATTACATATTAGTTCCAAAGGAGGAGGAAGTACTTAACAAAAAATCAGTTTCAAGTGATTTTAAGAAAGGATATAGTTCTTTACAAATAGGAATTGCAAAAAGGCATTATAAAAAAAATGGAAGAAGAAGGAACAAGAAACATAGAGGAAGCCTCTATTATAATGGTCCAAAACAGTGCTGGAAGTTACTGCTTTTATTACAATATCATGCCACAGATGAGTACCGATTATGGTAGAGAGACTGAGAGCAATGAAGGAAAGCTTGTTGACATAATAACATTTACTTTTTCAGAATGAGCTCTTATCAGCTAGACAGCTGGCAAGGACACAGGTGAGACATACTTATCACACAAGTAACGACAACAATGCTCCACGCCTTCTTGCTATAGTTATGAATGACCAGACTCAATCTATATTTTCAAACAGTAAGCATAGAATGGAAATCAAATATATTAAAATCTGATCCAAGCTGAGTTAAGCAAACCCCCTTAACCTATTTAGTCTTGTGGTATGTACTTGTTCCTACGGACACAGTTAACATCCCAAGTTTAAGCCTCGGTCCTCGACAAATAGAAATGGAAAAAGAAGTACAAGCCCATTGAAATTGTGTTAACGAAAAGACAGGTCAATTAGTTCAATGAACAGCTTTTCTATCTAAATAATAGCAATATTAAACATTCCACTAAACTACTGATCAATGTCACCATATGAAATGCAAACCCAATGATCAATCGAAATACTACTCTTCTCCATTTAAGTTCTAACAATAGACCTTCAGCTGAAACCTCCAGTCATTTGAAAAGATAAATGGCTAATCCAGGCTAAGAAGGCCTCAGTTACCCACATTGCACTCTAAATGCTGAACAACAGCACACTACAATGCTCAGTCTTTAAAGCTCACCGACGATAACTTAACATGAATCCCTCAAAACAATACACATAGCTATTGAAAAACTGATAACAGCAGCAGAACTAAAAATCCCACTAACAGTAAAATAATAATAATAATAATAATAATAATAATAATAATAATAATAATATTTACCTATAATGAGGATCAGCATCACCAGCACTGGCATCTATAGCTCTGAATCTGAAACCCCATAAAACCACCACAAAGAAAGCAACCCAGTTGTGCTTCAACATCTGAAAAAACCAAATCACCAAAATAGATTATTGCAAGATTTGGCTTCAAATTTTCACAAATCTCAACTTAAACACTCTCTTATGCAATTTATTCAACTAAATATTCACAAATCCAGAATAAAGTTTGGTTCTTTATGAAGCTTTAATTCTAGTGACTACAATTAACTCCATTCTTATTCAAATTCAAACCGATCTTATAGTTTTACAAAAACAAATCATATGGAAATTGTAGCAGGACTAAACGACGTCGCTTAGATCTGGGTTAGGAACTCACCGGAGCACCGGAGCCTTTGTCTCTTTCTTCTTCTTCTTCTTCGTTGCCAACAGTGACAGTCTGACCACTTCAAAAAGCTTCAATCTGGTCCAGATGGACTCGCGTTTGGGCCCAAAAACGGGCCGAGAATGTAAAAAAAACTAGTTTGGGCCTGAAACTGGTTCAACCGCAAATCACATTCTACTGTTCTAGATATTTTATTTTATTTTTCCTTTTTTCTTTAATAATTTGACTTTTATTCTTGGTTTTGGTCAGATATTTGACTTTCAATTTTTCTCTTGATTTATATGCATGATTAGCTCTGGTTTCCTTAATCTTAATGCTGATGTAGTCATGATTTGAAGTAGTAATGTTTATGAATTCTGACCAGAGAATGTAGAGATATTATTATTAATCCAATTAAATGTATGAAAATTATATTTTTTGGATCTAAGCATGGTTAATTGACCCATTCTCCATACTTATTCAAGTCTAGTGAGAGATTTTAATAACTTTTCAAATAGTGAAAATACTCATTTAGTACTAATTTAAACCCTTATTGTCTCTATTCTAATGAATATAATAAGGAAAAATTTTAAGAACAGTATATGACAAATGGTCTACTTCTAATTTTGGTGTTTCAAGTTTCAAAACAATCATAAAGGTACATGAGTTTCCAATCTCAACAAAAAATATGTACATGTTGTTATGTCTTCCGTTATCTTGTGTGTTTTCCGTTAAAATTTGAGAGACAAATCAGTCACTCCCTAATTTAACAGTAATAAATTATTAAAATTAATAATTACTCAGGAGAGAGAAATAAAAAATATCTAATTCTCATTGCTAAACTAGTAATAATTTTTTTTGAGGAGCAGCAAAGTCATTTTGAGCACAGAAGATCCAATTCTCATTGTTGAACTAGTAACAAAACAACAATTTCGAAAAGACCAAAATTAAAACAGAAAATAGACTAGAGTGATCTACTTACAGACAACAAAGTCATTAAGATTATGGAATGAGTTAACAAAATTATAAAAAAATATATAAATAGAAAAAGAGTAAAACAAATATAAAGAAAAGGGAGAATGGAGAAAACCCGAAATCATCCTTTGAAAATTAAGAATTACATAAAGTTAACGGCGTTACTAACGTCATATACTAAAAATGTGTCGTGATTCTAATGTCATGTATCTTTATGATTATTTTGAAACTTGAAACACCAAAATTAAGAGTGGATCATTTGTTATGTACTGTTTTTAAAATCTTCATGAGCCTATTTCAATATAAAATATTCTTACTTATGCTTAAATACACAAATTTTTATTAAATTCATAATAAAAAAATATTTTTAAGACACTTTTACCCTTGTCTCTTATACACACTTAGAGAGAGAGAAAATAGAAGAGAGAGAAGACTTTGCCGGAGCCTCGCTGAACTCTGGTCACCGGTCACGGGACTCCGGTCACCAGTCGTCGGAATCTCATCGCCAGATTTTCTCCGGTCATTGTCGCCGGACTTTCTCTGGTCACTATCGCCGGATTCCTGCCCCCCAATAATCGGGTTACTGACCCCCAATAATCAGTTAATAACCCCCAACAATCACTTTATTAAGTTACTGACCCCCAATAACTAATTATTGACCTCTAATAATCAGTTACTGACCCCCAGTAATCACTTTATTAAATTACTGAACCCTAATAACTAATTAATGACTCCCAATAATCGGGTTACTGACTCCAAATGACTAATTATTGACCTCAAATAATCAGTTATTGACCCCTAGTAATCACCTTATTAAGTTACTGACCCCTAATAATCAGGTTACTAACCCCCAATAACTAATTACTGACCCCCAATAATCAGTTATTATCCCAATAATTAGTTACTAACCCCCAATAATCAACTTATTTCAGTTTATTATAATAGAAAAGAGAAGAATACCAAAAAATAATTGAGATTCCTCCTTCAGACTGTGTATTAAACTAGTAATGCCCCCAATAATCAGATTGGTTATTTACCCCTAATAAACCCCAATAGCAAAAATGAAATGAAGAAGATAGTACTTTCTTTACCATCGGCCACTAGATTCTTCCTCGTCCACCAATAAAAAAGAAAATCTCATTAAAAAATGGAACTAAGCCTCCCACACCTTATACCTCTCACAACTTATACCTAAACAAAAAAAAAACCTCTTAACCTTGTATCTTCATGGCTCGTAATTGACTAGTAGCTTGCAACTATACATTTGGAGCACTCCGATCTTATTGATGCCATGGTTTGAATCAAAATTCTTCGAGCCCTCAGTTGCCATCACCTATGCCCTCGCTGAACAAAATCAAAACCACCGCACCGAGCTATCTACCTTCTCCTCCGATCTTGTTCTTGCAACTAATCAGACTGGATCAGAATAATGACACCTCTTCTTCGTTCTTTGTTGCTCTGCTCTCTCGGGGCTCCTTCTTTGCGACAGTCGGCAGTGACGGAAGATCAAGCTAAGCCAGCGGTGGTAAGGGTGAGGATGATGTAGGTCGACGTCGAGTGCTAGTATGGAGTCGGAGAGAGAAAGTGAGAGAGAGAGAGAGAGAGAGAGAGAGAGAGAGAGAGAGAGATACGAAGACGTAACGGTCGGTACGGGTAAGGGGTAAAGGGTAAGGTAGTAGGTAGTGGTAGGTCGTAGTAGTACGGTAGTGTCGTAGGTAGTGGAGTCGAGAGAGAGAGAGAGAGAGAGAGAGAGAGAGAGAGAGAGAGAGAGAGAGAATAGATCGAGATGAGGGGAAACAGATAAGAGTTGTGTGGCTATTAGACTATACACATAGGGGTAATGACGTCTTTCTAAGCAAAATCATTGGAATGGGCTAACGAAAGAGATTTTCATTGAATTGGACTCTAGTTTAATGATTTTTGTGCATCTGGGTATTTTTCTTTTCAAATAATCGATCGATGAAGAGAAATAGTAGTTGAAGCAATACCTTGCTCGTCTTCGATTTGATTTGTCTATGTTTATTTACTTATAATTTTCTTCTTAAACTGATCATAGATTTATAGTTTTTTTCTTAAAGGTAAAAATATTTCATTAATGAACTCAGGCCAGAATGACATCAAAGCATCATTACATTGGACAATTAGCTCACTTATTCAAGTGAGATTAGCAGAGGATTAAAACTAGATACAAACAAGATACCAAAGAAACATAAAAACCGGAGCCAAGACGCTCAATTGCGGTGCTTCAAGCTTCATGAATCCATCTAGCTGCAGCTAGCTCGCATAGTCTGCCAATCTATCCATGCAATAACACTTACTAGACTTTACTTTTGCCATTTGGATCAGGGCAGAGAGGAGTGTTAAGGCAGAGCACTCTCAGTACATTCTCTCCTCACACCTTTGAGACCTGCTAGGGTGCTTTGTTTCGAGATCCAGTAGGAAGACCCCTTTTTTTCTTTGGCAACAAGCTCTAAAACTTGAGCCCAGGCCCAAAGCTCGATTCAGATTCTCCAGGCTTGAACCCAAACCCAGGCCCAAAGACTTGGGTCTAAATCTAAACCCGACTAATGATTCGGGTAGCAGAGACGAGCATCGACTGCGGCCTCCAAACTCCCGTCGACTGCCGAACATCTCCAACACCCATTCTCGGAATCCAACTCAGATTTAGAATCTGGGCATCCAAATCCCCATATGAGTCCAGCCTCAAGCACGAGCCCAACTTTCCAACTTCTAGGTTTAGAGATCTTCAAACCTAGAAGTTGGAATCTCCAAACCAGATCCCAGCCATCGACTCCCGCCGACGATGTTACAAGAGCTGTCAAACCAAACCAGGGTTCTATGACCTCTTCATTTGATGTCTCAAACACCTTATTGTTGAAAACACCTTCAATCACAATGAATCACTGTGAAAGAAGAACTAGATTGGTCGGGATGTGGACGCCTTTGTCACCAGAGAAAAGGACTCTCCTATGGATCGTTGTCGCTGATATCTCGTCGCTAGATGGTCGTGGGAGCAATAGCTAGGCTCGCCGCCGCCGCTAGAAAACCTGGGTTTCTGAACCCTAGGCCGCTCCGTGAAGCATGGAGCATTCTGAGTCTCGTCATTGTGATATTGGTAAATCATCATAGATTCATAGTGAGCGGTTTAAGTGTGGAGATATAGTAAAGACTAAAGAGGCACACATATATATGACCATGGCGTTTCACTACTGAATGGTTTAATTGTCGGGTTATTCTTGCTACTATGACAGTTAAAGATCTCATATTTATCGAGAGGGTAACACCACTGCTTAGCTAATTTTGGTGCGGATAATGCGGGAGTTCATTGATGGTATTCATGTCCACATTATGCAATTACAACTTATTCACGTGATTTAGCAGGCTTTCCCAACTATAGTTTTAGTTTGTGATTTTATGATGGTCTTTTGATTTATAACTCTTTGGGCAGCAACAACGAATTTGTTCTTCGTTGTTCATTGTCCTTAGTAGATCTCAGGTTTTTGTGTTGTTCTTCTTTTACCGGGAATGGTTTTGGTCTATGTCCCCCTCTCTCTTTATGTACTTTTTTGTTTATCTTTTTTTTAATAAAATAACTGAAACCGGGTATAAGGCTGAGCCTCCTAGCTTGGCTGGGTTCCAAACCCCTTAATATTTATATATATATATATATATATATATATATATATATATATTATGAAGACAATTTGAAATTGCTAGGCCAGCGTTTCATGAATTAATGCAAACAAGCAAAATAATTGTATGAGAAACATAATTGTATAAGCAAAATAACAGTCACTTGCACATATGGTGGTGGTTAAGGTTGTATGGTGTACCAAAGATTGACGTACGTGGTGCATGGATCATAACCTTTAGCAGCCACCATATGTATCAAAACCTTCATTAATCGATGCCATTGCCATTCACAAAGAACACACGATGGCATGGGTTACGATCAATACGTTTTCTCCTATAGCTAGCTAGCTGTAGCAACCACCACCCTATTGAAATCATCAATGAAGCATATGCATAGCCAGTTCATTTGCAACCTGGTGGCTTTGCTATACTTCGCAAGTATTGCAGGTCCTAGGTTCGATGGCATTGGCACGAACAGAATGAAGCACATGCATATGCTGGATTGGTTAATAGCCTAATTGCCCATTCCACCAGCTTGCAAATCCTTGATTAATTATGGAGTCTTTGAATTCCGGATAATCATTGTTGAGGTATCGATCCCACATTGGGGATATAAGACCTTATCTATGATGAGTTTATAAGAGTTTGAGTCACTCAATCTATTGTTATCACTTTTTCATGTCGTTGCCCGTAAGTTCGATGAGTAATAATACTTGTAATGTTGCCTACTATACAAAGATATAAGATCCAAAAATATCATATAGATATCTTAATCTCTTACAAATTAATCAATTTAAGTTTATCTATTGAGCAGCCTCCCAAGTTGTAATTTTGTAGAGTACTCATGATTCACGCACGACGTCGACCTTAGATTAATCGAGTACTATATGGTTTCTCTAAAGAGGTTGAACAAAACAAAAGATTCCTAAAAACGAAAATTAAGGTTGAACCGAATAAATTAATGAAGCCCTAACTGAACCTTAATTAACTGGATGTACTGTAAGGATGATAAACAAATATAAACCAGCGCTCGTCAGTCTGGTCTTACGAGTTTCAAGCGACATGAAAACAACATGAAAACAACCTGGCTAGCTCTTTGAATTTGCAGCAGCCCCCCTTATGACCCTGACCTTTTCTCTTGAGCCCTCAGAATTCCATATGCAATGAATGTAGTTCTACAGGAAATAATTTATAGATATGGAAACAAGAAACAATTGCGCAAGTCACAATCGATCATACAATATTAATAACTCCTACACTAGATAACAGGTCAAAGGAAATAGAATTTCCTTGCCTCTAACATACTAACTAGTTTCTCGTATTACTAACAACTACTATCACTGATTCACTGATTAACTAGCAACAGTGCTTGCACACCATTATTGAAATTTCGTTAGTGTCAGTTTACATAAACGACGGATCAAGAGCGAGCTGTATAACTGATCTGAACTCCTCCCAGTTTTCGTTAAAAAAGTCATGATTCTCGATATCGGCATATGAATAGCTCGATGTGAAGGAATCCATGTTGTATGGATGTGTAGCAGTAGTCGTCGTTGTTCCGGAGATGAACTGATGACCTGCATTCTGCAATGTCTGGTTATTAATGTTGCTTGCATTGTTATATTTAGTGTGGTTGAGAACATTCGGCTTCTTCTCTTCGTAGCAAATGTTTGAAGCACCAAAATCGATATAAGCTTCTCGGTTAATGTTCCTGGACTCTTGATTAAGATCTTGATCGGTAGTCATATTGCATTTCTTTGAGCTGGATTGTTTAGCAGACAACTCTCTCCAGTCCGGTGTATACTTTTTATGCGACACATTTCTCTTGAATATTCGGCACAGTGTCCAAATTTCCTGCAGAAACCAATGCCACCATATGAACAAGAGTCAATACGTAGTTAAACCTTTACAAATGGAAATTAAGGAAAATTATCAAAATCATGCATGCTTCTAGGTCTAGTTCAATTCAATGCTATCTAGGAACTTCTGAGTCATGCATGTAACTAATTTTGAAATTTGTATTGACGCCGATTATATATAAGCAACGCAACAATGACAACATGAGTAGCAGCTAGATTAGGTCATGGACTAACATGAATTAACTTGTGTATTGGTAATGATAAACATATTAATTGATGCATGACAAGTTTTTCTTGAGTTAATTGCTTGCTCCATGTTCATGTACTTTCGCTAGCACTAGTAGTGCTTAATGATGCATATAATTATGATAATGCCCTAATGCAATACGAACTTGCAGCTTAATAATTTTTACACAAGTTAAACGAGCACAAGTTTGAAAGGGATCGATGTGTGACTCAGTGACTGTGTGAGTATGCTTTTTCATTACTTACAGCTTCTTGAAGATTAGCACTCTGCGATATAGCGGTGCAGGAGGTGCGGATAGTGTGGACATTGTTGTTGACATCATTGGCGGAGGGAAAGCGAAATTCGTGCATCATCCAATCAGTTTTGGTGCCTTTTCCGGCACTGCCCCGGTAGTAAACCAGAGTTTTCTTCAGTCCAATGCAGTTGATGTTGGAATCATGAATTGGTTTGTCTATCCCAGTTGCTTTCCAAAACCCAGACCCGGTTACTCTATTAGGTCTGATACTGTTCTTGTACTTTCTTCCTCTTCTGCAGAAAAAGTACCACTCTTTGTCTCCGGCAGTAGTTGTCGCTTCTGCATAATATTTCACAAACTCATTAGACACAATAAAATTGGAGCTATACTCAGCTACTCCAGCTAGATACACTTAATTACCATATCAGATTCAGGTTTAGATATGAACCTCTTGATTCAAGAACTAATTGAAGAGTTTGTTGCATTAAAAAAGGACTAATATATAGGGTTTCACCAAAAGAATAAAAGCAGATAAACGGATTGGTGCAATTAACAATCCACTTTTGTTGCTCGAGAAAATTTTTAGCCTGAAGAAAACTATTTTTCAGTACCCTAGCTAGAAACAGAAGGTAATTAAGCAGGAATTATAAAGCTAGGCTTTATGCATACTTGGAAGATCCCAAGGATCATGCTTGTAGATATCAATTGATTTGATGAGCTCTAAGCTGATGGGTTTCTTCTGAATCTTCCGGCGGAGATAGAACCCAACAAGTTCTTCATCTGTTGGGTGAAACCTGAATCCCGGTAGTGTAACATCCTCATCATCATGATCCTGATGATAATCATGATGATCATCCTTGCAGGTAGTAATTTTTCCATCCATCTTCAAACAATCGATGATGACCAACACAGCTTTGATATTTCCTCGAGTTGATTAGTACGTACTTGTATTTCTCGATCTCTCTCTCTACCAACGTCAGTGGTACTGAAGAAATTTAGGAAGA
This sequence comes from Fragaria vesca subsp. vesca, assembly GCF_000184155.1. NCBI lineage: Eukaryota > Viridiplantae > Streptophyta > Magnoliopsida > Rosales > Rosaceae > Fragaria > Fragaria vesca. The sequence goes on along the minus strand of NC_020493.1, from coordinate 9,733,511 downwards.
TAAACTGTTTGAAAAAACTGAAGTAGCAGAAGGTTCGATACTGATGAAGGTGAAGAGTCATTAGCTTGAATCCTAGTATTTATAATGGGCAAAAGTCGTCACTAGAAGCTTGTTATCTGGTCAAGTCATGAGATTTGACCTCAGGCTCGGCCACAACTCACAAGTCTTTCATCAGAGAAAGGTAACCAATGTAGACTTTAAACTCGATTAATTATTATACTAATTAAGAGGAATGTTTTGGTCAATTATGCAAAGGATGCTATTTCATCTCAATTTGCGGGGAACTATAATTCATGGCAATGATAACAGCCGGCCGGCAGAGAGATCAGAAATGCTAGAAGAGAATATGTAGCAGAGACCAACTAAGAGCTTTTCTTCTATATATGTAGCTTTTAAGTTTTATTAGTGCTTGAGACCAGATCAACTCTTGAAATCTTTAAAGGTGGTCATGGTTATAGGAGAGGGGAAAAGACCATCGATCACTTTGCCGGTCTCTCCCGCCAATGTGGTGGGTCAAGGCTAAGGGCCTAAGGTTGATGGTGCTTCTGATCAGTCTTCTGCTTGTGGGGGTCTAGCTTAAGCTTATCAGTACGTCCTAATTGTGGAAGGCTGCTGCTGCATTAAGGTACGTAATAATGTAATATGTTCCATGCCCTATGTTAGTTTGGCAGCTAGATTGGCATGTCAATTCGCTGTGGACCAAAACTTGGCTCTCCAATTATCTTTGAATCTGATTGTCAAAAACTAGTCAGCGATACCAAGTCGGAGGAAGATATTTCTTTTTTATTAGTTTCTTTGCTAGGTTAACTATGTTGCTAATTAACCATTGTATGCAACTATGTATAATAAGTTATACAAATGAAGAAGGGGTATTCTGAAATCTGAACCCTGATGTTTAGATAAATAATAGGAATTCAAATGAAGGGACAGATTAAATCGATCCACGTACAGTGTCCTTCAATAATCAAATGTCAACCTTGGATACTCAACATTGTTGGGAGTTAAATTTGCCGAGTTGTTAGGGTAGCAGTGAATTTTGATTTATTTGATGGTGGTTGTCTGAGGGGCGGTTCTTTGTAATTCAGTCATTTAGGTTTAAAAAAAAAATAATCAAACGTCAACCCTGCCATATAATTGGGGAAGAAATAATCCCAGTCCAAAAAGGCAAGGCTAAAGCCATTTACGTACCGTCCAAAAAGTGCATGATTTGGAGGGTAGTCGATCTGTTTAGAATTCTAAGCACTCAGATTACCACACATTTTTAGCAACTCGATCCCATCCGTATGGAGGCTCAAAATCGCAGTCAACAAGACAAATCCCATACGTATACACGGCATGTATAGAGCTCAAATGATTCTAATTAAGTACTTACTGGGATTTGATCGATTTCTGATTAATTAACAATAAACTGGGAAGTTTGATAAATTTTCTTATTATCCTGAAAATTAAAAATCTGCATGTGTATCCTTAGATTTACTATCGAAAGCGGAAGGGCCGGCCCTAGATGTACGTCATTTTGGAGATTTTTGTTTTGTTTTGTAGAATAATTAAAATGATGATTTCATTAAAGCTCAAGCTAGCTAGAATGTTACATTAGATACATTTTCACCGCCGCCTTGCCTATAGAGGTTAGATAATTAGAGCAAACACCTGTCGTATATAGGCAAATTGTCTAGAAAGAAGCTTACATTGTCTCATTGCCCTTAACAATATTTATGGTTAGGAGGTTTAGGCATATAAACAAAACTGTGTGGTACGTGGAGACACATCAGACTGCTCGATCGCCAAGACGTGACTTCTCTTCCTCTTATAGATTACCAGGTCTTCCACCGAGACCTCCACAAGTTCACCTAGAAGGTGAACATGAAAAATGCTTCAGGCCTAGTGTGTTAGGAGTGTTGTTAGTTTGAGCTAGCCTTCAGTTTTCATCAAACCTCCAATCAAGGGTTTTGTTTTTCCTATGAACTAAAGAAATACAAAGATATAAAACAATTATAAGGAAAAACCCCTAACACAGCCTAAGTTATGAAAGTCAAAACTAAAAGCGTATGTAAAGGAGAGTGGTAGTTCATTAGTTATGCCAACTAGCAATGGGGTAAAATGTCCAATGTCAGTAATTGCATATGCAAGAAAATTTGCTTCTCTTCAAATATGGCGGAATTCAATGTGATGAAAACGAGAGACTAGTTGTTTGATGTCTTGGCCGTACACTAATTTGGATCCGGCAATGAACTTTGATTTTGTTGTTAATGGAGTCTATGAGCAACTTGAAATGTAATCAAAGATTTATATAATCGATCCAACTCCATCATCAATAAAACTTACCAATTACTATTTAAAACGTTTTAAACTAATCTAAAACATCGATGTTTGTGTCGCGTAGCCAGAAAAATAAATTAGAAGGGTCAGAATTTAATAGTAATATCACGCTAAACAAAAATTCTTCCTCACTAGGGAGTGAGGGTGGGACTAGTTTTCACCATATTATCTACAATCAAAGAGATATCGTATCCACGACGATTGCACATATTTTGAGATATTTTCTTAAATTATCTAGAAGTTGTATGTAATAAAGGTCAAATTTTACACTAATTATGTAATATAAGTATGAAAGTATAATGCATGTATCAACCTATCATGGATTGTATGAAAAAGTGAGAAGGGTTATTTGAAACATCAGAGTGAGAAGGGTTATAACTCTGATGTGGCTACGCCAAACAGTTTGTCGACCTAAAGAAAAAAAATGCAGATGCGAGTAATGTTAATTAAACTGATGCATGCATGCTGTTTTGGTCCACTTTTAAGGTTTGATTTGTATAACATTTTGTATGTTTTTGAAGGTTTTTGTAGTACTAGAGGTTCGTCTGGTTCGATAGTCCCATTCACATGCAGTTTGCTTTGAACCCTCAAAATTTCAAGACCGCCGGCCTACAAAGACGCTTATTAAATTGCAAACGAAAAATTATGTTGTCAATTTGGCCGAGGACTACTTTGATTTAAGGTTTATGTTGTATAACATTTACGAACGGACTGTTTATTGGCGATCAAAATCCCCTAGTTTATTAAGTACTTCTATAAAAAATCAGGCTTCTAAAAGGCCCCACCTAAGATCGCCTAGTCCCCGCCTAAGCTCTAGGCCTTTGTGCTAGGCTGTGGACAATTAGGCGACCACCTAAACGCCGCCTAGGCTACTAAGCTCTCCGGTGTGGTGGGGTTGATATTGTGGGGAACATGAGAGTATAAGAGTGAATGATGTGTTTAAAATTAGAAGTGTATAAAAAAGTTATGCTAAATTTTGGATAAATTTATCATATAAATGGGTCTCACAAGATTTATGTTGAATAATTTATCTATATTTGATTGTTTTCAAGTATTTGAATACATAGAATATATATTTTTAATTAATAAATCTTAAAAAAAACAAATCGCGCGCCTAGTCCTCGCCTAGGCTGTCCAGACTCTAGGCTGTGGGTTACTGCCCGCCTACTTCCTACCGTCTAGCGCTTTTTAGAACATTATTCAGAATTGATCAGGACATGTTAACATGGGTATCATACATAATTAAGAACTCCTATGATTCTATGAACACCAAACCATAGGAATCCATGAATCTTTGGTCAAGGTGTTGAAAGATGAGCTCTGAAACACTTCGAGTATGAAGTGTTGGGTACGTCGCAGCTACAACCAAACGGTTTCTACATTGAGTTCAAAAGTAGCAATGAAGTCATTCCACCTTTTCATTATTGTTTGGGGCTTGACAACAAATACCAAGTTGTAACTAGCAACAAACACCAAGTTGTAACTACAAATGGCACATGCTTCGGGTCTAGAGCACATGTAATTGGAAGAGGTGAAGACCCCGTTTCATCTCTTCATTTCAGTTATTTGTATTCATTGCTCACGAAAATGTAATCAGGCAACGCATATGTTAGGTAGATACGCGCTTTTGTTTCATGCATTTCGTGTGGACTGAGACTATGTCACAATGACTGTCTCAAGTACATGTAACTGATGTAACTATCTATTAATGTTATTATCCTATTCTCAAGAAAGAAACACTTTGAGTATAGAGGGGAATATTCATTAGTATTACTTATTTCATACTTGAGAAGAAATTTTAAGTGCTAATTAAAGATCTAAAGCACTCATTGTAAATTAATTTTGAGTAATTTTATCAAACGGATTGCCTGAAAATTTAAGAAATAAACCAAGACAATCTATAAAGTATTAACGAGAGAAAAATCAAGTGCAAATAAAACGAAAGAATTATCTATATATATAGTATGTTGAGTGCTACTCCATGTAGAATGGATCAAGAGTACTGTACGATAAGAAATATACAAAACAAATTCCATATAGATTATTGACCAATGAAGGATATATAATCTATATTATAGGCTGCCTGGTTAAGAGAATCTATACCTGTATTTGTGGCCGGTATATTTTTAAGAGTATGGATTAGGTCATTATGCATCACTCTAAAACTTGATTAACCACAGAAACTTCTTTGACCCTCTTAATTTGGCTTTGTTTAGATGCAAAAATGGCATAGATTAAATCCAAATTTCAACTTTAGCTAGATATATATATCCAAGAAGAGAATCACCATGACATATTTGAAGAACGGACTCGCTCAACATAACCACGTGAATTTGAAAATTTGACATAGATGATAATAATACTGCATATTATATCGGTACTTATAAAGTCTACGGATGCAAATTATACGTACCCATCAACATGATAAATACTTTGATGAATTGACTATACGTACCCTGTACTATTATTTCTGTTAATTTAGAAAGGAAGAAATTGCCACTATGCATGCATTTCGTGTATTACAAGAAATTAATTAAGTGGAGAAGTTACAAGATCGAAGAGGGCATTATTCCACTTCTAGAAACGAAAACCTCACACACTTCTTCGCAATCGATCATGATGAATACTTTGCCCAAAGTAATGCCTCGTTTCAAAGCAGGATGTAACGTGTACGTACGTGCAGTTAGATTAATATCTGAACACAAATGTGATAAAACACATCAACAGGGTAAACAAAACCCTCAGACGTCCTTCAACAGGGAAACATGAAATGAGAGTAAGGACCGTAAAATAGACATAAGCACATAATGCACGCAATAACTCGACCCCTAGATCTTCCCAGAAGTTGAGGGGGGTATCGACTGCATTATGTGCTTATACATACAATTTTTGGTGTTGCATGCACCCAATAGCAAGCTCTACATAGATTATGACTGAAATGTGATAAAAACACGTTACGGAGAAATTGCTACTAATTAACATAATGGGGCAAAATCAAGAGAGTGAAGAACAAATGAATCGAAAGTACTTCTACGTACTTTCAGCATTTTATTGTTGTAAGAATGTCAGTATTGTAATAGGGAGTTGCTCTTGCATATGTAGTCTGATGATTCAAGACATAGTGCGGAATGGGGAAGTATTCTTCATGAGATTTATTTATATTGTCACTCTCACGATTAGATTATTAACAAATGAAGATTCTACTTTCCTAAATAAAATTATAAGAAAAAAGTTGGTGGTATACATACATATCTCATAAGATTTTCTTAGATATTTTGGTATTTTTAACTCCCTTGTTTTAGCATGTGTTGTTTGCAAATATTTTTAAGAGCATAGAACATGAAAATATTTTTCAAAACTTGAGCCGTCCAATAAAATATATACCTTAGCCTCCACAACGTACATATATATGACGTGCAGACTTTACTGAAAATATCAGGGTTTTGGGTCTTCTGACTTTTCCCTGGGCAAAGAGTGACTGATCGAGCTTCAATCATCTTGACTCAAAGTTCAGTAACCCTAGACATTTGACATATATATATATATATATAGAGGGCCCTTCCATTGAGGGATCCCTATTTTTAGCCATTTCTAGGGATATGGCATTACACTAATTTCCCGATCAAATTTTTGCATCTACACCGTTCAATTCATTGGGTTATATGAGTAGATCATTTCTACAAATTTTCAGATAATTTAGTGATCGTTAACCCATTCAAAACTTCGATTTATTTTTAATGATCTTGAACGGTCCAGGTTTGATATAAAGTGTGTAACTTTTGTTTAATCTCAGCCATCCAACCTCA
>NC_020493.1:9712629-9727366 GCF_000184155.1 Fragaria vesca subsp. vesca | reverse complement strand
TATATATATATATATATATATATATATATAGACACACACACTTGCATTTCATTTCTCTAAGGAAGAATATATCTAGAAGCACGCACATATTATAGGATTAGGATGAATACATCTATTTATTAACAGCCACCATGCCAGCTGTGGGAAGCAAGGAAGCATATTAATTGGATGATTAATTTGGATTCCTCCCGACCAGGAATGGATCAAACAGTTATCAGCTAGATTCTATTTTTTATTTTTTGTTGATAAAATCATAATGATATATATTTTTATTTCTTTCAAAATATGTATATATATATACACACACACACTCACTCTCACTGAGTTACACAACATTTTTCAAAATCATCATTTGGAAGAAAAATGTTGATTTTACAAGTTGTAAATCCTAGTTCTGCTCTGTTGAGATTAACATGATTTGGAGAGTTCACATTTGAAGAACAATGTTGATTATTATAAAACTCTAAATCATCAAGGGTGATGGTTGAATCTTATAATCCGTGATTCATCAATCCCAAGTCAGAATTACAACTCAATTAATTTGATCATTATCACTGTAATATATCGTTGTTACAGTAAATTTGACATTTGACATTGGACCCCGTCAAGGATGGTAAATTTGCCCTTGAATCTCATAATCCCTGATACATGGATCCCAACACAATTTTACAACTAAATTAATTTTATCATCATCACTTTTTGTGATATATCGTTGTTACAGTAAGTTTGACAATATGCATTCCACACAAATTTATGTCGAGTCTGTACCACACTATTTCTCAATTAACTCTAAAGCTAGTAACACGAGGCGGCACAACAACGAATTTTCATTCTCAAATTGTGATCTTCATCCCCAACTTGATACATTGCCATCCGTACATGACAATGCAGGGAAGACTGCAAAATACATCATCAAAGGGTCATGACGGCCTCCCCCACTTGTGTTCAATTAAGGACACAATATCAACACAAAATTATTGACTACCATAAGTGCAGCATCAACAGAGACCACAGAAGCAGCTGAATTATTAACAATGAAGAATAGACAGCAGCCAGGAGCCCAGGAGGAATACAACAATACGAACAAGTCTTAGACAAAACACAGAGAGTCACAGAAGCAAGTCAAGCAACCCAGTTGGTTGGAGTATAACTATCAAGTAGAGATAACCAACCCTACTTACGGGGTTGCAGTGTCAAACAGCCAGAGATGGATTATTGAGTTTAATCAATCCTGGTTTGAAAAATGCATAAAATTTTCCATGTCGGGCCAACTTATAAGGGACAGATATGAACTTTTTGTGCCAGTTGATCAATTATTACCAACTACAAGTTGGTCACCTAGCTAGCAACACAGGCTTCAGCTTTGGCCTTTGGTCATGATCAAAAGCTCAAACCCTTCATTTTGGTCAGTCTTCGGCTGCTTTGATATAACAACACATGCCTGTAGGTTTTAGATTAGGCTTTCACTCTCCTATAGAACTGTAGACCATGCAGTAAAGTATGAAGACTTGAACAAAAAGTTTCAGGTCCACTGAAACATCTATAAACACCGGCATACATCGATATCCAGAAGCTAGTTCTGATTTCTGAATGCATGTGATTTAGACATCGTTAAAGTACAATTAGTACCAAGGAAAATTGTTTATATGGTGCGCTAAGTGTTCTTTTCTTTTGTTGAAAACGGGCCAAGTATACTTTTCCCAAGGGAAAAAAGACACCCCTGGCTGAGAAATTGGAATCCACATAGGGCGGTGAGCATTAAAGCTCTATAACACTGTCCACTGTAGACCATGCCAAATCCTTCTACACGTACCAACGATGATAACATGCGTTTTAGATTGGCTGCTCCACTGACATGTTTTGAGTTTTGACGCTAAACTATATTTGGATGTACATCTTGTCCTACTCGAAGCCACAAATCATCATCATCTTTCTCGTCACCATCCCACCCTCCAATGCTTTTTTCGTATTTCAGCAGTATCCCAAACAAGATCTTTCCCTGCATTTATCAGAAAGTTAATATATATAATTCTTGCTGATAACAATGAAGTTAATTAGAATAACATCAGCTTTATATAACTTTCATGGCATACCTTGTCTCTCCTATATGATGCTAGAGTTGACAAAGGTTCATTCGACTTCCGCACTTGTCCAGCTTCATGAACAATGTTAATCATCTGACAACGGTTGCATCCACCCAAAGACTAGGAAAAAAAAAATTTGCCTCCGAAATCAAGAAAGGCACAACACGAGAGCATATAGAAAACATAAGTATAAACTCTATCATTGGCTATAAAAGCTCAAGAACTTAATTAAGCATACTATCCGCCATGAACCCTTGCATGCCAAATAACTACAAACTCACACCATCATTATCCAACATCTCTGCTAGAGTCCGCAACAATTAGGCAGTCATTGGTAAAAGTAATCAGTGTCTTTATTTCAGTTCATGAACTTACTGTGAAATACATATTCCCAATTTTAAGGTTTCTCCATCCATCTTCGGCATATGGTTCACCACCAGATACAACGAGGTTGGGCCGAAATCTCATTGGATTGATTTGGCCTCCTGTTTCTTGAGCAGCCTTTTGTACATCTGCAATAACTATCGAGTTACATAGACTTTCAATCCATAGATATCAGGGCAAAAAGATTCTTATACCGCAAATGACAACTCAGTTGAAAAGAGAAGGCATCAATTGTTCCTCATATCTATTTTTATTTTTATTTTTATTGGAAAACTCTGATACATGTAGGTGATTTGAGACTTGGTTAGATAAGAATGGCTTCAGCTAACTACCATTAGGTGGGATTCAGGTCTTAACCACAAAGTGCTCAACACCTGTCGACATACATTCACAATGTATTGAAAGGGATTAACAGACTATGAGGTTTGATTATAATCAGAGATGAAAAGATTATAATCAAGGAGGAAGGAAAAGAAACAAAAAAGGAAACATGCAACTTCTCTAGGATTTCAAGGGACACGTATTGCATTTGCATTCACAATAGGAGATGACCCAGCATCATCAACTCAAAAAGGTTCAGTTCCGCATCAGGAGTGCTATACTAGTTATGTGACTGAACAGTACAATAGAATGCATACTTGTTTTTAGTCTGCTGTCGAGGTCAGACACGCTTTCCTCCGATATTAATAAGAACTGAGCTTCATTAGAAAAATTCAACATGCTCTCCATCCTTCTGCATATGTCCGTACTTTTGCTCTTATTCAAGCCAAGATTGTATTTTGAGCTAAAACACCGTAATAATGTGCATGGACGACCAATGGCATTGCTAAACCATACGTTGATTTCCTTTTCGTAAGCCTGTACTTCATATCTAAGCCAAAAAAAAAAAATACAATATAACCATGACATCTATGTAACTATTGTACAATAATACAATATACAGAATAACAACAAAAAGGAAATGGTCTACACAACTCCGTAACTAGAATGCATGCAAACCTCAACAGAACTTATTAAACTTATTTTGTCCAGTACAGCAGATCATGAAGTTTGCTATTAATGCAAAACTATGCAATATCCCTCTCAACAAAAAGGAAGACGTCAAACAGAATTAACCTAGAATTTTTTTTCGAGTCACTGCTGATTTCAAGCCACAAAACATACTTATACCTACATCAATCTGTCTCCAGTAAGCTGTGGTTATTTTTTATCTCTCTCCATTATATCATCATAGTTGTCGCTATTAATATCTGTACAATGATTTTCCAATGGTATCTGTGAGTCTGTGACTTAAACCTTTGCAGACCATGTATTTTGATATTAACCATTCTATATCCCTCCTCCAAGTCTTTAGGTCCACACGACATATCATAAACAATGCCACATTCTTAGAAATAAAGAGTAATAAAAAGAAAACTGAATGACAAGCAATTAAAGAAACCGAGTTTTTATAATTTACCTTTGGCCATGTAAAGTAATCTCTTCTCTCCCACCATTAAATGAGTTTGACATAAAGTTGATGGGTAGTCTCACTTGGCATCGGGGTGACTCTACAAACAATATTCCCTTATTGAGGTCAATAAAAGTACTTATGAAGCACATTTCAGGGACCTACAAAACGAAATTCAGAAGAGTTTAAAACTTCAATAATAATCATTTCGCACCACAATTACAATAATTGACCTGGACCCACAAGAATGATCTAAATAACAAAGTGGACTATCCCATCAAAACCAAAATTTACATCCATCTCCAATTCAGTTTTCCCTACAACGGACAAAATCAGTGAACCTGGTAGCTTTATAACTAGCTTGCATTTCAATAGCTGGACATGAAGACTGACATGGAAATAAGTGGATCTACCACCATAGTGTCTTCATTGGTCCATCAGTCCGTGTGTGTGTGTGTGTGTGTGTGTCATTCTACTCCTGCATCAGTAAACTACTAAATTGGTAGTTCACCTTCTTTTGTGTAAGGATTTCACCACTTAGGCTTGTAAGAACCCATTCCCGATCATGACGCAGACCTACTCAAATCATAGAAAAGATCAAATTCAAAATCCTGTTCCAAAACACATTCCAAAAAAATCAACTGGCTAGGCAAGCTTGTGCCTTATTTCAAGAAGCATCTCTAGATGCCGTAGGAAAGTTAATTGAATTAAAATAATATTAAGGAATGGCCCTTGATGCTATTAATCAAAGGAAACGTAAAAAAAGGTGCACGCCATCTGGGACAGTAAAAGACAACCAGAACTGTTCAGAGGCCAACTTTCCACATTGAATCCTGCACATGATTTTATTGGGTAGATAGTAACAGATTTCAAACAGAAACTTCCTGCTGCTAATCTGCTTTCAGGACCTACAATTTATCAAGATTGAACAAAATAAGATTTCCTGAAAAGTGCCTGGGAGTCCACAATCCATGTACACAGGAAGAGAAAAGTTCAGAGCAAAGTATTCTTTTACGGTTATAGCAAACTATTCCCTCTTTTATCTCTGTCGTATCTATGTGGTTACACATAGTACCATTTATGCAAACAAATAGAGGGAGAGCTCAAAAATTTGATTTCACAAGACATCATGGTAGGCAATTCAGTCATATAAACCATATCACACCAAAGTATAAAGCAACATATACAGTAACCTTATTCAGAAAGGGGATGAACCTTGCTTTATTTGATACCCATTTCCAGTCCCATGTGATAATGCTACAAAGGAACTTGTCACAAAATCAATAAATTTCTGCATATCATGAAAACAAAGAAAAGAAAATTAGAGGACTAGCACCAAAGGGTCAGTTTATTTTATTTTTTCTTTTCTTCTCTCTTTTGCTATGTGTATGACAATATTACATCTCCATATACACATCGAATATGACAGACAATTTTGGAATTTACCAAAAATAAACATTTTGTGGTGAGGTTTTCACAGTAGCTTGTTCATGAGATTGGAAAGACATGCAGTATCACTATATACTAATATTTGTGAACTCTGTTTTTCACTGCGGCTTAGAATGTACCTTTGCATCTTCAAATGTTGACATATAACCAAAGGATACTCTCACAGCTCCGGTAGGTTTTCCATGAATAATGTCATTGTCATCCCAGCAAACATGGCCAGCCTGATAAGAATAATTCATAATCTCAGCAGAATCCCAACAGATACGTTCCATCTAGTGGACCAAACAAATTGTATAGAAGTCATTGACTAATTGAACAGTAAGTAGGACCTCAATGTTTGAGAGAAGTTCCAGGTGAGACAAGCCTAGGTATTTCGCACATGCACCGGGATTGCAAAAGCATCCTGTCTACAATGAAAACAAGTGACCAAAAGAAAACTTCCATTAATAACCCTCTCCTTCAACCAGATTCTTTATCAGATATATCTAGGAGATGCATGCAAATGTGAAATAACAATACTTAATGTGCGTGTATAAAACAGAAGAATGATGTTGAATAGTATTTAAGCTACAATTCTATATTAGTGAGCTTGTGACACCAAGGAACTGCAAAGATGCTTTCATACGGTCAGTAGCAGATGAATGATAATCTATAGGACACATGAACAAGGAATTACATCACTACATTATAAAAGTTCCACATAACGTCGAGATATTTGTTGTTCTGGCTCCTGCGGTTAAATCGGTGTCCACCAGAATTCAAGTCTCAAGGTATCCAGCGCAAGATATTTGACGATACCTATACCAGACGTTCCCTTAATGCCTAATGTAACAAGCATAACCACCCAATTCCAAAAAAAAAAAAAAAAAAAAAAAAAAAAAAAACAAAAGACATAACCACCCTCCACAGCTTAGTTTATTAATGCACCACCTTCCAGCTTTATTCTAATGCTACCACACAAATTTAGAAGAGGTCGTTTACTAGCTACAAACACTGGTCATCAACTTAGGGAAGTCTGAACTAAATTATTTTAATTGGAAAGTAATGTCATCTTGTAAGATGTAATGACTTTTGTGGATTAGGGTCACCTATCATTCGTAACTGAACATAAGAACTTAATCCCATCTCCTCACTTCTTTAGGCCACATATTTTTCAGGAAATCCAAATGTATATCTTAAAAAGAAAAAATGATGCCGAAAGAACATCTCTTGAATTTTACCCGTAACTGAATTCCAGATAAAGATGCCAGCTTTTCAACTTCACGGTATCCGTACCAAGTGCCATTCATCCTTTTCAAGTTGAATGAGATTGTTGGACCAAGGCCATGACATAATGCCTGATACAGAGAAGTTGCAGATATATCAGATCAACCAAACCGAAAAACATAAAATAAAGAGATTATGTGGGTCTATTCAGCATTCCCTAATAAAGTCATGTCAAAACTTAAGGAATGATTTTTTTTTTTTCCAGTCTTAGATAGGACATTTTAACTGCTGAAGAATTGATAGTGTTAAACTTCAACTGTAGACCAAACCGACTTAACTTATCTAGACTTTCTGGAGAAACTTTCCTGGTACCAAAGAATAAGGAATTCTACTCTTGGTTGACTGTCATGACTACGAGATGATGCATTCAATCACTTAATTAATGTTGCAGATGTACTAAACAAAATAAATAATATACGCATTATAATAGAAAGTGTACCTTTGACATGCCATAAAGTGTGCAAACCTTGGCTCCATTTTCATGTTTCAAAGCCAGGAGCTTCTTCCTTACATACAAGGCAAGTGATGCTGTATGCCTAAGATGTGACAAGCGCATGCATAGTTATAAGTTATCTCTAGGCAATGATATGGAAATGAAGAAGTAGGCAAGAGAGGTTTCTTGCACAAGATTTTCTCGCCCTTCTATAAAAGTATGAGCAAAAATGGAAGTCTACGTGAAGTGGGATCCGCAAGTAATTATAGAAGTAGCAAAATATTACCTACCGAGATATAGCAGATATAGTCAGTGAGTTCAGAATTTTAAACCCATGTTGAATAGATGCTATGCTCAGGTATGAAATGGTGCCATCCTCAAACAGCTCTTCCACATTTTGTCTTCTTTTCACAAAGTCGATGTCAGCAATCGAGGCAGAAACAGTACCTGTATCATTCTTACAATTATCAACTGCCTAACTATACCAACTTCCTCTAGCAAATTAGATAGTTGCGAACCTCCACTGAAGTAAGTTTTCTTCAGTACTCTAGCAGCATCTGTGGAATTTGAAAGTAAAATATAATATTAGAGAACCATGACCATTATTTTGATATCAATGCAGAAACTTAGTTGAAATTAGAGAGAAGCAACAACCCCTGTTTAAGTAACTACTTGTAATGACGTAAGATTAGTGGAATACAGTCTTCAAACAATTTCAAATAATAAAAGTTAAAGTAGATCTTCAACTTTACAGTATCACCTCCATTTACAACAAACCTAACTGTATGCCTAATTATTAATGATAGTCCATATAATTAGCAAGTAGCAACAGTCTAGACTAAAAGGAGTTACAAAGACTAAACACTGACCAGCATTCTAGTGATAAGAAGGCAATACCATGTCAAAGGCAATAATAAAACAATATAGAGAACCACAAACACCACCATCATATAGTTTAAGATCACTTAATTGTTTACCATTTCGAGCAATGAGGGCGCCGAGTCCAGTTGGATAACCAAATAGCTTAACAAGAAACATGCAGAGAACAAAGCATCAGTGCGAAAGGTATATACATTTAGATACAAACTCCAAAAGGAAACGTCCAACCTACAATACATACCTTATAGAAAGATATAACAACAAAATCTGCTGGATATAATGATAGATCTGGTGGTTCTGTGGCACATCCTTTTGCAGCATCAATCAAGACCATCCAGTGGCCACTTTTTGGATAAGGAGAAATAACAATATATCAAATGCATATTCAAATAAATGAAGAGTTATCAAAATGTAATTCCTCTTTACTACCCAGACAAATGAATATAAACCATAAAGCACACTCAAGTACATAGACCCTAACACAGCCATTTCAAGATTGATCAACAGCAAAGATGAGGGATTTAACAGACAGGTGGCTACAAAATCATGGATATTTTGGAATACAGTAGCATGACTGTCATACTTGCAAAATGGAGAGCTTTCCAAAATTGTTTTTGGATCTTCTTTGATTATCTTCACCAAGTCAAGGTTGAATCGCAATCCTGAGAAATTACACTCAGATGGGAAAGCGAATAAGTTATATGAGCCACCTGCAAAACGTAAAATATCAACATCCAACTTTCAGCTAGATGATCAAGTATCACAAAATTTCATAAGTTTGAGTAGAATTTAAATTTAATCAACTTCTTTTCAAGTCCAACAATTTCTACAGCAGCCTGCAGCCATAAAGAGGCTAGCAACAGCAATAACAGATAAAAGACATCAAAATACCACAAGGTTCATTCATTGTAATATATATTTGGTAAATCCTCAACACTCGAACATCTGAATCTTACAGAATCAGACAAATGAAAGTGACAACAAAATAACCTACAAACACATCAAAATACCACAAGGTTCATTCATTGTAATATATATTTGGTAAATCCTCAACACTCAACATCTGAATCTTACAGAATCAGACAAATGAAAGTGACAACAAAATAACCTACAAACACATCAAAATATCATAAGGATTGTTCATTGTAATATAAATTTAGTCTTAAATCCTTAACAACTGAACTTCCTTAAAGAATAGGATAAATAAATCTAGAGTTTAACCATGCATTAACTATCCCCTCATTTCAGTCCCCTAAACCCCATCATTATGATTACCCAGCATAAACATTTTATCAGATGCATCTAGTTTTTACCAATAATCCTGACAACTGCCATGGGGAAACCAGTGGAACCAAGAGACTTCTCAACATTCAATAATATAATTTCATAACTCAGAATAAATCCATAGATCAGCCCAACACTCTGAACCTTTCCCCTCACTGAACTCATGGATATTAGTGTGCACACAGATACATATTGTTAATACATAGCCAAGAAATGCAATGATACATTACTTCTTAATTTTTCCATAAAATATCATATGTTTTACTCAGAATTACCTTTTGGCTCCTTCTCCATAGATCTAGCTTTATTTCTTCGCTGTACTTCATGATGCAAGACCCTCATGGATGGTACATTACCACCTGATACTCCATGATTCACATGCTCTTCAATATCTATTGCAAAGGCTGCAGCGCCTTGACCAAGAGCATATCTGAATGTAATTAAGGGTTACACAGATATGGAATCACGAATCACTGACTTTTAAGGTGAACGAGAAGAATAAAGAATATTCACTCAACTGCAGAGTACTTGGATCCAGAGTATGTTTGTGTGTCCTAAGATTTTGTTCTATCCAACAATATTTTGTGAGATGCTTATCAACAATGGGAACGCAAGGAGATAGTTAATTCAATGCTTTTAGTCTGACCAGTGTATTTAGGTGTTCTTCAATCAGAGAGGTTCATATCAATAAAACAAAATAAAACAAAAACATCAGAAACAAAATATGAGAGGCAGTTTGAGTAGAGTATGCAGTAAAATGAAAAGGCGGTAAGTTAGAAATTGAAACAGAACTTTCGCTAATGATTACTAAATGATAACAATGATGTTGGAGTGAAGTATGGTAGGATACTCTCTAATCCCAAGAACACTATTGTGATTCTCTGTCATGTATGTAAAACAGCTCTGAGAGCTCCAAGGAAAGGCCTCCCCTACTAGCTTCAGGGCAGCTGTTGCCCCAGAAGTGAATATGCAGCTGTATTCTTTCGGGGATGCTTTGCAGTAGTCGAGGACCTATACAAGTGTGACACCAGAGGCTATTTAGCATACTACTTAAAATTCAAACTTATTCAGATAGAAGTCATAGAACCAAGAAAAAATTATCAGAGTGAACATTACTAGTAAATACCAATTCAGACATAATCTATAGGTCCACTATTTATCCTGAATACTCGCAAATATTGAAGTCCTAGCATCAGAAGCAGCAACAGATGACATATCATACCTGTTGGCGAGCTTCCCTCACAATGTCACTTGTGGCAGAACTGGTATCACTTTGACTATCTAAATTCAAATTAAGGAACTTGATGAAAGCAATCATGAGTCAAGATCAATAAATACAAACACCAACCATAAAAACACACTACTTCCAAATCCTATTCCAGAATCCCGTTAAGAATCTAACAGATCAAAAACCATATACTTTCAATGCAATAGGATACGTGGGTTCCCATACACATTGGCATTCAAATCTTTAAAGATTGCTTCCAGCTGCAACTCAGAGTACAAAGTAGCCCCAGCATGATCCAAGTACACATTCCCTGCATTGCCCAAGTGTGTGCCAAATCCAACAACATCAATAACCAAAACCCAGTTTCCCCCAACTCAAAACCAAACCAATAGAATCCAAAGACTGAAACTTTTCCAGCTCAAATTTTCGGGGGAAGCAATCAGAGAAGAAAAGGTGTGATTTTTAAGAGAGTTAAAGGTGAAGTTTTTTACCATCTAATCGTTTGAACTCGGTTGCTCGGATTTCATCGATGGATTTGGGTCCGTTTGGGTATCCGTAGTCCTCCCCGAATTCTCTGAGAAACTCTTCCTTGGTTGCATCCATGAGAGGACAAGAGTGAGTGGAAACGTAAGATGATGCTGTGTTGAGTGAGAGAGCGGTTCAGTTTGGCTTTTACACCGCCTTGTTTTGTCCGACCATTGTGTTTTGGTCAAACCAGCTTTTTTGAAAGTTTGGTCAAACTAGCTTACCGTACTTGCATTTGTGTTTTGGCACGAAACGTTTAATTCCAAGTTTCCAACCCAGAGGGAGGCGTCGCTTGTTTTGTTTCGCAAAGTGAAATCCATCAGAAAGTAATTTCTTAGGATCTCTATCTGTCTATAGAGATGAAAAACTTAATCTTTTGGTAAACTTTTTTTTAATAATACATTAATACTTTAACAATAGTTAGAAGACATGTCACCGTATGTACTTTTATTGTTTATAAATGATTCAAGCACCATAACCGGTACCTTCATTGTTTACAAATAGTCTCATTAAAAACCTACAACAAAAGAAGTGGAAACCATTAACACTACCTTCATTGTTTATAAATAGTCTCATAAGAGAGCATGTAGCAAGAAAAGTAAAAATCTAGTAACTTATAATTTCCTTAAAACAGTTGATTAGCACTAAGACCTCCATTGGTGTATACCGGTGTACACCTCGTAAACCATAAACCAAATAACTAAATTCAGTCTGATGCTCAAGCTAGGTGACCTGATATCTATGTCTCGCCTTTGCCTTTGGAAATGGGGTCAGCCATCTCACAGTTAGTATATGCAACATAACACATTCCTAATCCAGGTACAATCCAATTACCCAGGCCTAACTCTGACCAATTCCACTTTCTTGAAAACTGAAAAGCCCACATTGCGACATATTGTTCGCTTTGGCCTCCACCCTCATGGTTTTGTCGCCATCAAGTTGAAACCCTAAAAGTTTCAAAACCAAGTTGCTCCAAGAAACTCGAAGGCGCCCCAGGCTGCCTCCTTTTGAAAAAGTTAATCTTCTTACACATTTTCTGTTCTATTTTGACGGAGAGGATTCAGTGTACCGTGGTGCACTATGTTCTAACAGTCAAAGCAAACGTCGTTATGACCAAAAAAATTCCAAGAAACCCAGTAACTACAGTAAAAATATCTATCTGCCTCTCTTCACCTCCTCGTTCGCAAGATCAGTACCATCAATCTCTCCGCCAAGGAGATCGGAGAAGACATCACCAAGGAGACCGCCAAGGACTAGAACTCTGGAACGGCCTCCGCGTCACCGTCCAGAACCAGGCCAAGGTCTATGTCCCTACCGCCGCCATCGTCGTCAAGGACCGGAGACCGGCGAAGATGAAGCGAAAGGTTGCGTTCGCCGACTCGCCGCCGTTATAAGATCTGACGAAGACTCTTGAATCTCCGGGTTATGGTTTCCGGTCGACAGGTCGTCGATCGGGTCGAAGAGGCTCGAGTCTGTTGGTATACCCATAAACTTCCAGAAAGTCGATCCTTCCAAGGTTACACCGGATACTCATTTCCAGAAAGATCTTGGTTTAGATAGTTTAGATGCTGTGGAGATTGTGATGGCACTTGAAGAGGAGTTTGGGTTTGAGATCCCAGACAATGAAGCAGACAAGATCAACTCCATCGGCCTTGCTGTTGACTTTATATCCTCTCACCCTCAAGCAAAGTAGGGCTGGCATGAAGCTTCATTTTATTTGCTGCTGCAAGGAATAGCTGTTGAACTTATGAGCTTCATATCCCTTTTCCACCGTTTTTCTTGTTAATTATACTCTTTTTTTTTTGAATAGTTGTTAATTTACTATATATCTATTTTTTGTCAAGGATAGTTACTGTTCACTAATGACAGTAAAATGACGATTTTGTCCTTGAATTGTCTGCATTCCTAGAATTTATCTCTCTTTCTCTCTAAATCTCTCTAGATTCTTCTCGCCCAAGATCTCTGTGTCTCTCCTTTGGTCGTAACTCAGACCTGTCTCTCTGTCTCTCTCTTCAAGCTTCCACCGCTAGCGCTTAGTTATCTCTTGAAGCTTCCGAGAGAAAGAAACCCATGCCGTGAACTTCAATATCCGATCAAGATCAATCTGACAGCCTTTCTACCTATGAACAATCTAACATCAGAATCCAGACTTTTTCCAGGAGCCATCTGGCCATTTTGATCGGTGTGTCTTCTTTTCCAGCCATGGTACCTCGGTAATAGTAGTCATGTCTAAACCCGCAGCAAAGCGCGTGCTACCTATCTTGAGGTTTGGGTTATTGTTTTTGTTGTGGGTTTGGCTTTGATTTCCTATTCCTTCTCTGTTTATGTTGGTTTTGAACTGATTCGGGTTTCTATTTTGAAGGGATTTTGTTAGTGTTGTAGTTTATGATTTGGGTAGAAATCGAGTTCTTATTTAGTTATGAGGTTTGGGTTTGAAAACGATTTGATGAATGTTTTACATATTTACTTATTCCTGTTAGTTTTTTTTCCCCCAGTGCCTGCATAATCTAATAGAATAATTTTTACTTTTGTCTTGTCGCAACTAGCAAGGGGATATATAATGGTCTTTTTAGTCTGGAGCAGAGACAAGTAAGAGAATGGGGGACTGTTGTTGCTGTTTTTCCACAATGACTAAGCTGAGGTATGATGCTTGCTCTCAACTTTGTTTCATGTAAATAATGTAATTTACTTCAAATATCAACTTAATATTATAGATATCAGATTATGGCTGGAGGTGAAAAGAAAACATCATGTTAAAAAGTATTTGACAATAACAATAGCAGAGAAGACTATCATGAACCACCAATTTATGTCATACGTATATGCACCTCATTTCACTTATATATCATAAACCGTAGCTTGCAGAATAGTTTATTTATCTTCCTTAAAACTTCTGCTACTGTTTTGGTAAAATGTGTAGTAACTAATATCAGTTATAGTATTGTGCAGGTTAAGAGATGATTAGAACTTGCGGCAGTAGTCTCTATAAGAGGAATTTGGGCATAAGAAGATAACTGATCCAAGAGGTAACCATTATTGACTTGATCCAAACAGTTTCTTTATGTTCAGATATACTTTTTTGTTTTAATATAATGAAGTTTAATGAAGTTTTTATCTAATTAAAGGAGCTCGATTTTTTTTCAAATCCTTTTGTCTTACCTTACGCATTCCATATGATTTAAAATGCTTTCATGTTGATTATAATAGAGAGCTTTTGTACTTTGATTTCTATTTGTAACTTTGACTGTTGTTTTTTACCAATTGTAAGTTTAGTCGAGTTCTAGCTGTCCTATTAAAATATGTATGCAATTTACAGTTAGTGCGCTTTAAGTTTTTTTTTTTTTTTTCTAGCTTCGAGTCAGTTTTTGTTTTAATATATTTTCTTCGGCATTAGGTACATCGTTAATTAATGGAATATTATTGGAGACCTATGTGATGGCAAAATATCAGATCCTTCACCCACATGGAACAATGTTTCTTGGAATTTGAAGGTAATGTGACCTTTTGATGCGTTCTATGTTTTGATGTGTAGAGGAGAATGGGTATAGATGGTTCCAAATTGATCATCATGATGTTAATAACCTCATATAGTGATTGAATATAATCTGATGAACATGAAACAAAGAGGAAGAAGCATCCAACATGGATGTGGTGTTTTCCTTTTATGAACTGCATGCAACAACAAACAACTTCGATTTTTAGGGAAGCAGGATTTTGGAGTGTTTACTATAAGTAGTCATCAATACTTATAGTTT
>NC_020493.1:9705558-9712609 GCF_000184155.1 Fragaria vesca subsp. vesca | reverse complement strand
TGTAACATGTTTTGTATCCTGTTTTTCAATTTGTTCAACCGCAGCATACATCCATTTTAGTTTGGAAGGTATTGAGACAGATTCTCCCTGTTCTTCTATGTTCAGTAATAATTGATTGGAGTGTTGTTCAATACAAATACATTCATATGTTATAATCCTTCAGATATATATGTCTCCATAGCCAATTAACTATTATGACTATATTGTTGTTAATTTATGATAGGGAATATGTACTGTCTTGGCCGAGTTGAAGCAATATCATGTGAGCACCTTTGGAGTGGATGGATTTGATGCCCTTTTTTCATTAAAATGGGATTAATCAAAGAAAATGCTGAATATGCAGAGAGTCGGCTGAAGGAAACTCCGTATATGCTGTTATTAGGCTGTTATTATCAAAGCATCAAGTCATTTTGCAAACAGTCCTTTCTCTTAAACTTCTATTGCATTTTGTTATGTAGAAGTAAAGGCCACTTTGTTATGTAGAAGTGAAGGGGCTTTAGTATATAGCAAACAGTGCATTGCAGCTATATATAGCAAACGGTGAACTGATGTACAACACTAATCACAAAGGAAAAAGACACTCGAAAGTCCCGGAGCAACGCCCGGGCAATCTTTCTAGTTATACTTTAGAAGAGTAGTATTTTGGTATGCTTAAACTTCAGTGTGCTGGCATTTCCAGTTTATGGAAAGTGTGTAATCAACTTCATCACTGTTTTGTTTAGTTTATTGCTTGTCAAAAAAAAAAATCACTAATTCTTTGAATATCCTAAAAGTTTTCCGAAAATACTACATAAGGCTTAAATCGAGAATTTCACCTTGTGAAGTTGTGATAACTTCTAAAGTATATTCCCGAGAGTCTAAACTTTTTCTTCAAGGCTCACATGTTAATTTATCTCTATTCTCATTCATATAATTAACCTTTCCAATTTTTTTTTTTAAAGGTTGACATTTTTCACCAATGTATAAAAGCGGAGTGGATTCGGTGAACCAAGACACTTGCAATATTTAATTTGATGATCTACATATTATATGCGTATGACAAAATTCTTAGTTGTCGTCATTCTTTTTCCAATCTTGAATTCTTAGCCGTTGTCGTTCTTTTTTCCAATTTTGATTTACTAGATCAATCGTATATACATTGATACTATTATATTTATTCATCATAATTTTCTAAAGAGTAAACTAATTGAGAGCCGATATACGGGGTTGAAAATGTTTACATGATGTAGATAGGGCTTAACCAAATGAGAGCATACGTGGTGGCTGGTAAACAAACTATATATTATATGTATGTAATTATTGGTGGCGAGAAAACTAAAAAATATGTATGTAATTAGCTTGACTAAGCATTTGCCAAATTTATATGGGAGAATAACGACCTACAAGGCCGATTTTCTCATAATAAGCATGATAACCAAGAGAAAAATACGCGGTGAATTAGTCAAGGTCAAATTGCAGAAAATTTGTACAATAATAGTTGAAGCTGGGCCATCGATGAAAGCCTATAGTCAACTATTATTGTACAAATTTTCCTTCACACTATTAATGTACAAATTTCCCTTCACACTATTGCGGAAAATTTGTATTTTGGAGAGCAAATGTGAATATTGTTTATATAGTTTTAGAAAGAAAAAAAATTAATAATTGACACAAACGACGATAGACATGCATGGCTACTTCATTCACACGATTCATATTATCATGCAGAATATATAGAAAATGTCAATTGACTCGAGTCTTTTGTTTCTGATTTGATATTTATTTGGGCCACAGTTCACGGTCCACGGTCCACCATTATAAGTAATGAAATCAAATGTCATAATATTACTACACAACATTTTATTTGGATAATATGACTCATTAAAAAAATAACAATAGAAAATAAATAAAATGAAATCGAGTTAGCTCAAGCCCACAAAGTGAAAATAGTATCCAAAATTATAAGATTTTCATAAAGATAATTTTGATTTAACTTTTTTTTTTTTGAAAGGTTTGATTCAACTTTATTTGACTAATAAAGTTTTTTCATTCAAAAATGTAATTTGTTTATTTACTTATTGGAAGTTTCTTTTTTTCTTTTTTTCTTTTTGAGAACATATTGGAAGTTCATTGAAGAAAATAAAAAGACAACTAAAAAAAGGATAGCTAAAACAAAAGAAAATACAAGCTGGGCAGTTTTGGAATTAATTGCCCATGGAAATATTTAACCTAGCAATAGATGTTTTTACTGTGTTGATTGTTTGTTTTTTGTCTCAATTATATGTGACAGTGTTAGCATTGATATTAGTGCCTAGTTGTTGACTTTATTAAATGAATTGTTGTGATTGGTTAATGACTATTAGTTCACATGCACCTTGGTGCATCCAAGAAGTTTCGCTATTTTGAAATTGTGTTAGGTTTGATGTGCAGCCGCATCAACTCTTTAAGCAGTTTGTTTCATTAATCAATACCTGACAATTTCATATAAAGTCGGTGTATGGTGAATATCTTAGCATTATGTCGAATTCAGTTGCCCAATTCTCTTCTTCTTCTTTTTTCTCGATCGAGATTTTAATTATTTGAACTATAAAATTAAGGGAGTGCTTCTGTTGCGGACTCAATACAGACTTTCAAACTAGGCCGTTAGATTGTATGAACGGTTAATATTTTAGAAAACAAAATAAAATTGACTTTACCCAATACTACCTCTTTCTCTCTGTCTCTCTCTCTCTCTTCCTTTGTCTCCTACATCGAAGATAGATCAGATTCTCTCTCTCTCTCTCGTCCGAGATATATCAGCTCCCCCTCTTGCTTTGGTTTTTGGCATAATATCAACAATTATAGTCTTGTAGATATTGGTAAGGATTGAATCCCACTAAAGAAAGAAATGAAATCCCACTGAAAACTGTAATCATAAGCAAACCCAACCGCCCATAAGTGAAGGAGGGATTGAAGTGGATATTGTTAAGGAAAGAGGAAGAATCTGTTAATCTTCCCCAGAATTCCAGAAAACAAATAAAGAGGAGTGAGAAGCATTTGTTGTGTGCGATGTAGGCGCATGATAAAGACATGTATTTCTCAAAATATAACCCGTTCATACAATCCAACTGCCTTGTTTGAAAGTCCGTATTGAGTCCGTAACTTTGCGGTCCGCAATAGAAGCGCTCCCACAAAATTGAACTTCATAATGCTCCAAAAAAACAGAAGGATTTGATCATATAAAACAATTAAGACTCGACAATCGAAATATTTACAGTCAAAGAAAATTAGCTACAAATTAAGGATGAAAGTCTAAACACGATGATTTTCGGGTTCATGTAACCTTCAAGAATTTACACCCAAGAAAAGTGAAAAATTACTGGAACAAACCAATCTCTTTATTACATCAAAGACCCAGCAATCTTTAAATTGCACAGTAGTCGTCATAAGAAGCCAAAGCATTAGAAGCTTACACAACATTATTGACATGACAAATCAAACAGAGCACAAAAGTCGACACTCGGTCGGATTAATACTCATCAGCATGGATATATATATGATAAGAGAGATTACTCCACTGCATCTCTTATATCTAGCAATTCCGTCCAGATAATTAGTTAATCCGGGCATAATCAAGGGACTTCTTGCCCTCATGTGCATTGCCAAAAAAGTTGTTCATATAATCTCCGAACACCATGTCACGGTAACGAGCCACTCCATCACGCGCCACCATCTCCGGCAGCGGCCCAATTATTTCTGTCGCGTTTGGAATGGTAAAAATCGGAACAGACACTCTTGATTGAGCGCTTGTAGTTCGTACTCTGTGTTCTGCACTCTTGTACCTCCCATTACTAATTATCTAAGCAAAATGAAAACCGCAACAAAATCACAAAACAAAGGGTTAGATTAATTTGCAGTTTTGCACTATTACATAGAGTGATAGAGGTAATAGCTAGTAATTAAACACCCGAATATTAATGTGTTGTAACCTGTAATGTATCACCAATGTTTATGACCAGAGCTCCAGGGACAGGAGGGATCTCAATCCAATCTCCTTTCTTTCCAGCAGCATTCATGTCTTCTTCAACCTTCACATACAAACCACCAATTCCATCTTGCAGTAAAACGGTTAAGGTTCCCATGTCCGAGTGACGCCCGACTCCAACAGTGAGCTCCGGATTAGGGCATGTTGGATAATAGTTCATGTTCACCATTTTTAACCCAATGAGTCCATCTAGTTTCGAGTCTTCCAGTGTCACTCCGAGCTTCTCAATCAAGATTTTCACTATTTTCTTTACCATATGCATTGATGTTTTAAGGTACTCAAGTGCAACTTCCCTGAGAATTAAGTTCATTAATTGATAATATAGATTATAACCTACTTCTTTCTAAAACGGAATGCGACTGATATTTCTTATCTTTTTTAGTTTAACTAGGGTTTTTATCAAGGATTGGATCGAACTTACTTGCACTCATTAGGCCAGTGACTGAGAGCATCAGCATCACTGGAGTACACCATGCTAACATAGTCCTTCCACTCCAATGCCTTCTCTTTCTCCGGCACAAAGCTCGTTCCGTACATCACGTACGGGCTCGGGCTCACACCTTTCCGGTAAGCAGCTTTCTTTCCCGGCGCTTGCCCGAAAAACTTGTTTGCAGCATCTTTCAGAGACTCCAGCAACTCCTGGGGCAGGCCATGGTTCACAACTTGGAAGAACCCAAGAACCTCGGCAGCATTAACGATCTCATTAGCCACTTGTTCATGATCAACCCCATCAAGCTTTGACAGATCGATTGGTGTGAGCTCATTTAGTGATGAGCTTGCATTTAGCTTCACTATACGCTCATGAGGTGGTTGTATGTATTGTTCAGGTACTTTGGATAGGCCTAAGTCCACCATGCCCTTGACGCCATTGCCATCCCTGACAACAAAGTTGAATAGTGAGTTTTCATCGGTGAAACTTGGAGCCATGATGAGCTGCTTGAAGATTTAGATGATGGTGGAATTCGATGGGATATTGATGGTGTACGATTGCTTTGCCAAAGAGTGACAATAAATACTAGTAGGTGATCATCTGACTTCTCTATGAAATGAAGCTGCCAACTACCACTTTCCACTTGATCTTATTACCCGATCAGAATTAAGAGATATAATTATTTTGCGGATGATTCTGGTCAACACTTAAATATTGCAGAAGGCAATATTCAGGGATTCTGGGCAGGTTAACATTACAAATACGAGATAAAGAAAGCAATCAAGCTGCCATATTTTCTGTTCAATTGTTTGCGCCACTAGCGGTATCGCCGGAAAAAAAAATGGAAATCGAAGAAGAGAGTTGGTTACATGACTTGCATCATTCAAACGTCAAGGTCAGGCGGTGAGCCATCGAGCTGGGCCTTGATTTGAACTAAATAGTTATTCATATATTCGCCGGGTAATTTGAAGTTAGCAGAAACTGGCAAGGTTCAGGGCTTCTTAGTAGCTAGGTTTATATTGTAAAATATATAGAGAAGCAAACAAAATGCTTCATTGCATTGTACGTGTACGTACTTTCTTATAGTACGGCGCTCTTGAACACCAATAGGCATTAAATAAATAAAAGAAAATTAAGTACTATACTGTATATGACTTTTCTATTATATATACATATGTGTATAACTTACATCAAGCCGTGAGCCGTCCGATCGTTTTGAATTTTGAATTTTTATATGATCAGACAACTCATAGCTTGATGTATGTCATACAAATGTGTATAGCAGCCGAACCCTACTGTATATATCTGATCACTTTCACTACCAGGACAAGCACTTTAGCCGACGAAACTTGTTAGCTTAATTAGTCGGCTAAGATCTTAGCCGACGAGCCATTGTCGGGAAAAGGTCGTCGGCGATGACTTTAGCCGACAAAAAAAAAAATTCGTTGGCTATAGTCCCACAGTTTAGCCGACGAAAAACATGTCGTCGGTTTTTTTCCCAGACTTTAGCCGACGAAATATAGTCTGTTTCGTCGGCTAAACCTTATAAAAAATTTTAAAAAATAACTATAGCCGACGAAACATGCCATAATTCGTCGGCTAAACCTTATAAAAAAATTAAAAATACTATAGCCGATGAATATAGTATTTAAATATCGTCGGCTAAAGTTGTTGGTTTTTGAAAAAAAAACTGCAGAAACTTTCGGCCACCTCCAATCACCACCAAAATTTGACAGAATCTTCCTCTCAACATTTTGAACAACTTTCTAGAAGAAGTCGAAGCCCAATTCTAAGCCTAAACATGTCAATTGAATCAAAATATAAAAATCCCCAATCTTAAACCCTAAAACTTCAAATCTTCGATTCTCTTCACACACATCGAATCGAGCTACCAAATTCTAGGGGAATGTAGTACTAATCAAACTCAACTTATCCATATATAGAACTCACCAAATGGTGACCTGAGGAAGGAGAAATTCGATCGACACCGAATCCGAACCGGCGGAGTTTTGGAGCTCGATTTATCTCTCACGGCGGCGCCACTCGATGCACCACCTGTCCAGCAATGAAGTAGACATGACGGCGAAGCTTTTGGGACAAGTGTGGCGGTCTCCGGTGGCTTGACGGCGGAGCTAGGCCGAGAAGAAAATCCGGAACTTTTTCTGATTTTCTGATTTCTTACCATTCACCTCCGGTAAAACTCCTATATAAAGAACTTTACCCGACGAAATTATTTATTTTCGTCGGCTAAACTATTTTGAAAATTTTGGTTGACCGCCAAAAAATTTTGGTTGAAAATTTTGAAAATTTTTCGACTTTAGCCGACGACTTTTCATATATTTTCGTCGGCTAAAGTCCTTTGAAAATTTTCCTCCAAATTTGGTTTACCGCAAAAAAAATTTTGACATTAGCCGACGACTTTTTTAATATCTCATCGGCTAAAGTCTATAAATTCACGAAAATGTTCATATCTCCCTCTATATTACGTAGTTTGGTCAAACCTTCTACAAGAAAAACTTTCAAGTAGATGAGACGCAACCGCCTATATAAAAATTTTGAGACATTTACCTTCCGACGATAGGGCTCCCCATAGGGAATAATAACTGTAAATATGGTTG
>NC_020493.1:9699044-9705538 GCF_000184155.1 Fragaria vesca subsp. vesca | reverse complement strand
GTTTGACTCGTAGGGCCGTTACGCTTCCGAAAATGTATCACAATAGTCAATCGGACACCAAACACCAAATATGCAGCATAGTGAATAATAAGAGTAAATTGCATTGACCGCAACTATCGGCACCGAAACTTTACCGAAATACCGTGTTTTTTCAACTGTAGACGTATTTCACCATTCTGGTCATATCTTATTTCACGACTTTTTTGCGTTTGAATGTTCTACGTATAGTTTTTTTTTTTCCCAGATGAGTTGTTGTCCAGATCTGCAAATATAAGGCACTTTAGCCGACGAAATTAAGGCACTTTAGCCGACGAAATTATATTTTTCGTCGGCTAAAGTTCACAGACTATAGCCGACGAAAAAAATTATTCAGACGACGAAATTTTAATTTCGTCGTCTAAAGTTGACCAAAGCTGACAAAAATTTAAATTAGCCGACGAAGGAAAATTTCGTCGGCTAAAGTCTTTCTTCCACCTTAGCCGATGAAAAAATAATTCGTCGGCCTGGTTTTTTATTTTCGTCGGCTAAAACCTTTCTTCTGGTAGTGTTTGATGTGAAACCGTATAATAGCCTAATACTACTTACTCTATTACATTATTCAATTCACATCCATATATATAGGCTATATGCAGTATGTCAATGTTATATATCAGGTAATATTAGAATGATAATATATGCATGTTGGATTAACGTCTTTTAAAAGATTAACGTATAACCTTCATTTTTGTATCATCTTTTGAAAGATATATTCATAAATTCATAGAAATACACATATTTCCACAAAGATATGGTATTAACTTGTTATTGAACATTCTCTTCTCTTTCATTGCATTAGTGTAGTGTCATGATTTATTTATGGATCATTTTATACAGAAATCAGAAAACTAGCTTGAACAAAATCTAAAACTTGTTTAATCCGTTTCTAGAAGTTTTATTTTTGCAAAAATTGTCAAAGACGCTCATTCTTGGGCTTGCTGGCCCGTTCCAGGTGTTAGCTTTAGGCCAACTTGTAAACTGGGCACCATAATGCTGGACAAAAGACTATTGAGCTTATATGATTTGGTTCTACTGCTGGCATGTGTCCACAACTCGGATCCATCAGAGGTGCCACCATACATGACGACGTGTTTACACAACAACTCGCCGCTTCGATATGGCCTCAACAGATGGACATTGTAGCTAGCAAGCTTATTATTAAGACCTTCATAGTTCACTTAGAGATCGATCACTCCTTTGAAATCAATCTGTTGTTCGATATATACTTCGATATATACTCACTTTCCGATCACAGTATCAAACTATCAATGGCATCAGTGGACTTTCATCAGAAACCGGACGACGAACGGTACTACTACTCCGCTCAGAAGTCCTCAGGCGGCAGTAGCTACGGTAGTGCAGCCAAGTTCTTGGTCGCAGGGGCAGTTGGCAGCACGCTCTTTGTCTTGTCCGGTTTAACTTTAACCGCCACGGTGATAGCCCTGATCATGGCCACCCCAGTTGTAGTCCTGTTTAGCCCTATCCTAGTCCCAGCAGGATTGGCCTTGTTCCTCGCAGCAACAGGTTTAGTTTTCTCCGGCGGGTGCGGCGTGGCGGCGGTAACGGCGTTTGTTAGGTTGTATAAGTACATATCTGGTTACGCAGCGGCCCAGAAAACGAATTACGGGTACGGCCAAAACTTTTACCACCCAATTAAGTGAATTACTATGAATGTGAATAATCTGGGGAGGTTTTTACTGAAATAATTGGCCTGTGCGTCATTGCGAATCGAAGCTATATGAAATGTAATAACTGTATTACTCTCTGGTGTTTGCTAGCTAGGTTATTTCTATGGTGTGATGGTTTCTGGATTAAAACCTATATATTGTGACTTTGTGATCGAGACTTGGAATTGGAAGTAGTAAATGCATGTAACCAACAAGTGCATATATATAGCTGGATTCCATGTCAATATGCCCAGTATATATGTAAGACGAGCTCAAGATCTTGTCAGAATGACCTGTATATTCTCGGTGCCAACAAATTACGTAGGAAGAAAGTATGTTTTTGACAAAAAATTGGCTAAAACCATTACAGATTCTGAACCATCCCTCTCTCATCTATATACATCAAAGACATGATATCAGTGACGTGCCTATATATATATATATATATATACTCATGGACTCCTGGCCCTGGGAAAATTTGAAAAAACCTGTCCCTCAAGAAAAGATAACAGAACAGAATGATCTTGTGCATTGATCTAACATAAGAATAGCCGCAATTAGTCATCTTAATTTGATTAGTAAACTGTGGTTTTTGGCAGGGAGTTATGCCTAAAATAATTGGACACTCAAAGTCTTTCAATGATGTTACTTGTCTGTAAATTAAATGAAGTTTCTCTATTATTCCTCACTTGATGAGCTCGTTCATATATGCAAGTCATAGACACAAACACACATAGTTAATCACTCTTCTTACATATAGCATGAAATTTTGAATGCAAACGTTAACATATTATACACTTTGGGACGCATGCTGCTGTGATTTGGCCTTTTGGGTGTTCAGGGTTCTACACTTCAACGACAAACAGTTATAAAATATTGTAGGTATATATGTATATATATGCAGCCAATGTTGAAGGCAAAGTACCCGCTATGCTCTTATTTCCATATTATATAGTTTCATCTGACCACTGTGATGTATAATCACCTTCTTTCAGTTGAGATTTATCTGCACGACATATCATCCGGATCTGATTAATTGACCGTATGTTCGTGTGCTACAAATAACCCCTAGATCGATTAAGCTGGGAACCACACATGAGTTTTGCTTGAGAGGAAAATTCACTGAATAATGGAACTTGAAAGTCAAGTGCACATAAGAATAGATAAATGCAAAGTCAAGTTTATATGCCTTAGGTAGATGTATTCATCGCCCATACGCCAATGTCAGCTGAGCTCTCAGTAACTTGATACAAAAAGTTCGATAAAGCTCTATCAGTCTTCAAGGTGACTCTAAAGTTTGATCTTCTGTATGTTTTTCTTGGCAAGGCTCGCTGCCTTTAGCTAATCAAAATATCGTTGATTGCAGATATCATTCATCTCTGTAGAAATTTCAACTTTGTTTCCTTTAAGCATGTTTGAAGAGAAGAGAATTTCATAACAGACTCTTTAGCTCTTTTGAGACATATATACACTAAATTCCGCTTTGATCAATGCGGTGGTGGACGTAGTAGAGGCTTCTCTTGTAATATTTTATTTTCGAGAAATTTTATTAACACATTCCTAATTACTAGATACACATCTCATACTTAATACGCCACCTATTAACTTTTTTGTTTTAACATTTTACTAGATACACATATCCAAACTTCCTACAATATCCTCATTTAACATACACAACTTATTCACTAAATACACAACCCATTTACTACACATTTTTCTAAATCTGCTACTCAATTTATTTAAAAAAATAAAAATAAATTCATATTACTGAGATTTTTCTCAAAATGTTTCATATTTTCTCGTACTGTTTCACCTCATTGATATATTCCTCGAAGGTTTTTATTTTTTTTTCTAAATGGTTTCACCTTGTTAAGATCTTTCTCGAGGAATTTCCTTTTGTTAACATCTTCTCTCATCAGTTTTCCTCGACAAATTTTCTTCTCAAGAAACCTCTACACAAATTGATTTCAAGATTTTTTGAGCCTACCGAATCAAAACAAAATAAGACAATACATCACCAAAGTTCTTAACAGAACTTTTAGCATTAGAATGCTCAATCCTTTGTAAAACTAAATTAATCGATTCTGAGGAACTATTGCACAATATTCATATGCATGTGGTGTCAAAATATTGGTACTCGATTCAAGCTAAAATTAACAAATGTTTGAAGTACAGTAGTTAATATGAACGTCTTAAACAAGATATTTTATTTCAACATTTTTGATATGAATGTTTTTTTGGTAATTTATGTACCCATAAAGTCGTATATAATTTGTATAAGAAAATGATATGCATCTAACATTTAGGGATATGTTAATAAAATTTTTCTTTATTTTCTAATCCAAAAAAAATAAAAAGAATTAATAAAGCCAGCTTATCTCCACTACTAATCAGTATAATGGACCATTCTTGTCTCAATAGTAAACGACTATATATATACTAAGATGTACGTAAACGTTGTACGAATGATAACAATATATATGTATATATGTCCCCCGAAAAGAAAAGCTAGTTCATTAATCGATCACAGGGTGGGCTCGTAGATAGATCTGCACACATATTTTCTTTACTTCTTAAATCTATAAATGAAATTTGTGTTTCTTTTTTTTATTGAAAATGAAATTTGTGCGTTAACAATTCACAAAACGTCTAATCCATAAATTATTAGAAGAAGTCTCATCATTAGCTCGTAAGCGTTGCTTAATAAAGACTTTAGCACTAATTATTTGACTGAGTAATGCAATTTAAATTTAAGCACACGCAACTTTCAGTAGTGCATGCAGGATAGCCATATAACTAGATAATTAAAACCAGTGTGACTCGAAAGCACTCGCTCTCAATGATGTTACTTGCCCGCAACAAAAATCATTCCATATGGACCATATTGATCACATCACCGAGCATAAGTTAACCTTTAGCAAAGAAATTTCCACTAATCAAAGTGTTAATTAGTTCTTGTATATATTGCATTTGCAAAATTAGATTCCCGATCTCCATATCTTATCATTTTGGAATCTAGTATTAGGGTTCTTCTAGCTTTCTGTTTCACCACATAAAATCAATGTCTATGTGTATGCAAAGCTCATGGCAGGATCTTACAATGGGTCACCAAGAAAATATGAGGCAAATTAATTGATAAAATATGTTAACTGATAATTACTATAGTTTTAAATTGATATGATATACCTAGCCAGTGATATAGGAAGCTTATGAATCAAGTTATACATGCATATGCATGCGGCTAATCTACTTTTCTATTACCTAACATGATTAAGAGTTTAAGACCGGCCTCCCAAGATAAAATATTAACTACATGGTGATTATCCATCACTCACCATATGGATGCCTTTTGCATTAGCCACAGGCATGTGGTATTGATCCTTGCATGCCTAGCTAGCTAGCCTCGTCCTCAACCACGAAGTACGTGCCATATATCTCATCAAATATTACTTCTTACAAAAGAGACTAGCTAGTACTCGCATGATACAATCATAAACATCCTCTATCCCACCTCACTAGCTACTTGAGATTTTAATCATGATTGAAGAAATGAAGTAGTTTTTTCATTTCTTTCGTTTTGTTTCGTTTTGATTGTATGTATGTACTCACATCTTGTAATGGTTACAGCAGACAACTCATGTGCGTTTTTGTTTGTTCCTAACTTACGTACACGGTACATCTATGGTTTTAGATTGTCTTTATTGACTATGCCGTACATATCTCTTGTGATTCTATCTATTGTGAATATAGTTCCACTTCTCTTAAAAATAGAGAGACTAGTTTGCGTATTATGTTTGCGCATGCGCACACCCAAATTAGCTTCGTCTTTTTGTTCACTTTCTTTTGGATGAGCTATAAGTACGTCATATTTCTTAAATATATGCAAATACCAAACCGAGGAAAGAAAGAGAAACGATGAAAGGAGCAAATGATACATCATCTTATGTTTTGGTCGGAGTCCTAATATACTTTTTCCCTTCCCCGCCGGCCACGCCAATTCAAGCTCATCAAATATTCAATCTTCAGCAGTAGTTTGTCTCTGGATTGGTTCTTAATTTATGTTGTTTTCCTTCTCTAGCTTTCACTCGTGTCAATGTTAGTCCAGTCTATTAATTAAGCTACAAAATTGATCAATAGTCCACGGCAGATTTGGTCAAGAGTCATATCTCGGAAAATTAATAAAAAGTTTCACGAGAAGTGGTCGCACTTGTTTTTCAAGTCATATATGCGAACTTATGGGAAGCTAAACTACACTTGAGTGGAAGTTTAGTTTCTTCATAGCGCCAACATTTCCTCATCTGTTTCCACGGAGGAGCTTCTAACCATCCATGTTCTTAATTACAAAAACATGAGAAATAAAACATTTTATTCTCTAGCTTTAGATTTGTGAAACAGTTAAATAGCTAGATCTTTATATGAAAACCGAGAGATACGCCATGCATGGTCGCGTTTTAGAAACTCTAGTCGATCAAGCCACTGCCAAAAGCAATGGTCCATGCATGGAGGACCTAGTGCCACCCAGTGACCCAAGCTATGGCCACCCTGTGGCTTACTTATTATCCTTCGGCACCCTGACCAGTGGCTTCTTTTCTGCGCGGGACTCCCATGCCGATCAAATCGAAGTCATTTGGCTAACCTAACTTGCATAGAGATAACCGTGAAAAGTATGTATCCGTACCATTCTTGTTTTGAAGCTATTCTGCACCAGCCTGAAAACCCTAAGCCGCCGAGGCCCCAGAGCTGCAGGTCTCTCTCTCTCTCTCTCTCTCTCTCTCTCTCTCTCTCTCTCTC
>NC_020493.1:9694275-9699024 GCF_000184155.1 Fragaria vesca subsp. vesca | reverse complement strand
TCAGACGCAAGGATGATGCCCCAAGGCCTGGAGCACCTGGTCAGGGACCCGACCTGCTGGAGCTGGTGTTCCTGCTCGTACTTGCTGGACCTTACTTTTGTGTAGGAAGTTTTTTTTGTTACGGTTTTTGTATATTCAACTGAGGATTAAACTATTGTTTGTGGATGTTTTTTTTATTGATAATGAAACCTAAATAGTTAATTATGTTTATATGTAAAAAAATATTATTTTCATTGAAATAGTTTGGTTAGTATAATATTGGGAAGATGTAAGAATCTGTCTAAGTGTCTAGAGTCAAGCTCTCAGAACCTATGAAAAGTTGAATATTAGTAGGGAAAACTATAGATACCAGTCATTGTTTTCCTCTAATTAAGTTTTTCAAAGTATAGATAGAATCTGCTATCTCCACTGGTCCAGTATTAAACTCACATTATTTGTGAAAAATTTGTCAAGTTAATATTCCAGTTGTAATTAAAAAAAAAAAAGGCTTACCAGACGAGGATTGAGAGAAAAATTTATATTGAAAATGGCAGACAAAATATATTATTGAGGGTGGGGCTAAAGATCTTAGCAAAAACGATGTTTTGTCCAACAATATCTAGGGCCTCTTCTTTAATGGGACCCTGAAAGATTTGCTTTTCATATACTACAATTCTCTATATAACCTCCACCATTCCTCCCCTCAAAGCCCTCCCCCTCTCTCTGATCATCAAGACCCTGGAAGCAAATACATATCATTTTGCTGTTCATTTCTCCAAAAATTGTCCTAATACTAATAGTAATCAATCCCTTCATTTGTTGAATAATATTGTTTTGGCCCCAGCTGGGAAAATGAAGGAGATCAGTGGAAGAAAACAAGGTGGAATGTCTCCATGCGCAGCATGCAAGCTTCTGAGAAGGAGGTGTGCGCAGGATTGTGTGTTTGCTCCTTATTTTCCAGCTGATGAGCCTCACAAGTTTGCAAGTGTGCACAAGGTTTTTGGTGCTAGCAATGTTAATAAGATGCTACAGGTTCGATCAGCTTCTCTCTCTCTCTCTCTCTCTCTCTCTCTCTCTCTCTATATATATATATATATATATTGTATTGGCCGCTTTTGACACTCAAAAGCTTTCTTAGATAAACTAAAATAGGGAGTTAAAGGCTAGGCAAACCATGGTTAGCATATTATAGCTGAATTAAGTAGAGGAACTTGGTCTATGAAGTATATCAAGCCAATATTTAGTTCAATATATACTTTAACTGATCATACTAATTCATCTTTATAGAAATTATATGAGAATATCCTTTAATTAGAGGAGGACCCTTTTGTAGTTTTCTTTGCTGTCAACTCAGAAATAAAAAGAAATGACTTGAGAGGGATATCAACATGTCTTTTTCCTCGTTAATTAGTTTCTTGTTCTTGTCATCAGAACTGTTGTGGCATGTGGTGTGGATTGAAGGGCATGGAGGGTTAAGTAATATATCCAGAGAGCATAAAATATGAAAAGGTTATAGCTAGTGTAATGGTTTTAATTTGGAGATAAAAAACTGTTGGGTACTTGTTAACCACAAAATATTAACTCAATTGTTGTATGATATCTATGATCTATGATATATTTTCATTTTTTATATCTTATAATGCTGATGATGAATCCCCTGATCGATCTCCTCATTTGCTAAGCTAGCTTAACAAAAAGCATTGCATGCCTATGTTTCCCCACAAAGGATCATAAAAGAACCAAAAAAGCGAAAGTGAAACTTGCAAAAATTTTTAAGAGTTGTTGCCATGCTTTGATGTATGCCAGACTTAAAAAAGTAGTCCAATCGTATCAGAAAAGCTTTATTTCGTGAAAGAATGTAATACGATGATGTTCTTGTTTGTTGCTAGTTGTATAGAGAATCCTATGTTTATAGGTTTTTTCCCAGGAGCTAATGACCATGTTAAACTTGCAGGTGTAGATGCTCATCAGAAACCGTTTAGGTTTCCATGAAATTTCTTTCTTTCTGATCTTTCTCCAAGAACTTTGATGCTTTATTTGTATCTCAGGAGAAATATTGTTTAAGAAGTTAAAAGAAGTTGGCTTCAATTTCCTTTTGATTTCCACTTTTACATAGCTAGATACAGTTGAAAACCAGCACTCTTGGATATTGAATTTCTAGCTCTCTCACTTTTTTCTAACAGGAATTTCCCATCTTTTGAAAATTAGCAAGAACAAGTATTTCTCAAACTAATGGTTAATTCGTACATGAAAGGAAAGAAAAGGATTGCAGGATATCAATTACAGTTGCTTCTTGATCAAGATATTATAAATGCATAGAAAAAGGAGTTCAAAGAGTTCAAGGCAGTCTTTGTGTGTTTATCATCTTCTCCTTTACGGTCATTTTAAGTAGCTTTTTTTGAAGATGAGGCTAAGGTTTTAGTCCTCAAATTACACTTTCTTGTAAACTTACAAAAA
Source organism: Fragaria vesca subsp. vesca (assembly GCF_000184155.1). Lineage (NCBI taxonomy): Eukaryota > Viridiplantae > Streptophyta > Magnoliopsida > Rosales > Rosaceae > Fragaria > Fragaria vesca. The sequence continues at coordinate 9,696,588 of NC_020493.1, read as the reverse complement.
GAAAGTCTGTTGTCTGCTGATGTACGTATATTCTCTTTGCCTTTTGCTTCATATATAATTATGGGTTACATTGATAAACACATTCACATATGTCCAAGAAAAATGTTGATCCCAAGTAACCAAGTAAAAGTTCTCCGACTAAGTTGCTAAATAATATTTCGAAGAAGAAATTTTTATTTACATGATCATGATGTCACAATGACATCAAGAAATTGATAGGGCTAAAAATTTGTGAGTTAAACCCTAAAGTACGTAGTCCTATATATATGATGAATGGGTTATCATCCCAAACCCCCCAAAGTGTGTGTATATATAGTTATCATTTTCTAAGAACTTTAGAAAATCTTTAGTACAAGGCGGCATTCTGGACTGAACCCTAGTTTTCTTCTCGTATTTGACACGCAGGAATTACCGGAGCAGCAGCGCAGTGATGCCGTGAGTTCGATGGTGTATGAAGCAAACGCTCGAGTGAGAGACCCTGTGTACGGTTGTGTTGGTGCAATCTCATCTCTGCAGCAACAGATCGATGTCCTGCAAACTCAACTGGCCATCGCACAAGCTGAGGTCGTGCATATGAAAATGAATCAATTCCCTTCTGCATCATCTCCCGCCGCAACCACATCAGAAAACACCTCCCCCGTCTCAGTCATGCCTAACAATAACAATTCTCAACATCATTATCATCCTCATCAGAGCACCAAATCCTTTTTTACAATGGATATGGTGGTAGATCAGGCCAATTCTTTGTGGTCATGCTAGATATGCCCTATACCTTTGCATGCCTGCTCTTCCCTTTATCTATTATTATATATTGTTATTCTCTACTTAATCAAATTAATTAGTTAGTATCATGGGCTTGCTTTTTTAATGTCTGCCTCTTTCTTTCCTTTTCTCTTTTTTACTTTCATAGTGCCTCCTGCATCTCTCTATTTGACCAGAGGTGCTGATTGATTAACGATATGTAAATGTGATCAAACATTAATGTAATTATAAGTTAATTATCATATTGGTACTATATATGAGCTAGCTGCTTGTGTTTTCTGCATTTCCAGATAGATGTTTGATTTTTATTTACATTAATTACAAAAACATTATGAGAGTAAATCCTAACTCACTCGAGCTACAATACGTGAATTTCTTTTAGATCTATTACTTATTTCGACTAGTTTTTTTATTTTTTATTTTTATTTTTATTTTTTAAAGGATTTTGGGTTTTGACTGGTTATTGAGCATGAAAATTTATAATAGATAAAACTGGTTAAATACACTAACGCCAAGCTTAACCAACATATCAGACTATCGGGTAGTGAAGCCATTGTGTGATTAAGGTAATGGACTACGTCAGGGTAACAATTAATATATAGTTCTGAGAAATCAATGTAATAGGCAACATTGCATATATCGATCAGTTAATCAATGTCTAACTTTATAACTAATCATATGTATATATGTAATTGTCTTCTCTGATGGGAGTGTACGTTGTTCGTATTAGCTCGCTCATCTGATGCAAAATTGCAGAAAAAATGGAATTATAATAAGACGACTAAAGCTCTTTGTATCAATGGCCAATCTTCTTATATGTTAGTTAGACGACTATATATTTCATCAGCTGCAGCTGTCCCACTCCTTCTGATTATCTTTTTTTGTATGAAAAGAACAGCACAACTACATCTCCATATGTAGAGACGGAAAGATTGCGTCCATCGAAGATGTCTTTCACAAGTTCTATTGAAACTTGAAAGAGATTCCAAGCCCTTATTTCTTATAGTTTTAACTTTTAAGACCTCTCTAAAATTGGCAAGCTCATAATTTGTCATTTCTGCTGAAAGATGATTGATAATGTGATATCATCACAGAATGTCCACAGAAGGGATCAATGGGATAAAAACAAGCTTAATGGACAAGTATGGAATAAAAACAAAAGGGAAGATCGAATAGGGTCATGAAATCTCAACGGATCTGGGCCTCAATGGGATAACTACTAGTGAAAGTTAAGGTCTCCGGCCATAAGCTGAGTGCACGTTTGGTACCCGGTACTAGGTTAGACCTCCTTAATTTTTAAGACTGTCCTGCACTAGTGTGGACTGTCTTAAATTGTACTAATACTGGGCCACGTTTGGTGTTGCATGGGATTAGGAAAAAAAGTTCTAAATTAGAAATGTCTCATGTTTGGTGATGCATTGGACTAGACTACTCTAAACATAACAATCTTAGTCTAACAATCTAAACAATCTTGGTCATCTAACAATAACAATCTAACATCTAACAATCTTGGTCATTGAAATTTTGACATGAAATTAAAAAAAAAAAAAA
>NC_020493.1:9688303-9690454 GCF_000184155.1 Fragaria vesca subsp. vesca | reverse complement strand
ACTCTAACCTTTGTCTTTTTTTCTTTAAAGTTGATTGGCATTATTAGAAGAAAGTCCTTGATCAAAGAGTTAGCTGCTATGTACCATGCCGAGTGCCTTTCATACTGTCGAGAGCTTTTGCAGCTTCAACGAAAAGGGGATGAGGTCATATGCCATGCTCTCATACTTGTTTCTATGTTTCCTTTGCATAATATTACTCATTTGATAAAGATGTATGCTTGATCACACTTTTTTTTTTTTTGGATTTCATGTCAAAATTTCAATGACCAAGATTGTTAGATGTTAGATTGTTATGTTAGAGTAGTCCCGTCCAATGCATCACCAAACATGAGACATCTCTAATTTATAACTTTTTTCCTAATCCCATGCAACACCAAACGTGATCCAGTATTAGTACAATTTAAGACAGTCCACACTAGTTCAAGACAGTCTTAAGAATTAAGGAGGTCTAACCCAGTACTGGGTACCAAACGTGCACTTAATGTTAGTACCGAGAGAGACCAAACGTGGGATTAGCTTTGTTTCATTCCTTATTTAAGACTGGCTTAGGTAGTACCGGGTACCAAACGTACCCTGAGAGTCCAAACTATACCTTTGGTTAGCCAAAGAGAAGAATATAAAGAAAATAAACTATACCTTTGAGAGCTAGAGAGTTTGGATTAAAATTAAGGAGTGTACGTAACATTTCCAATATTTTTTTTTTCACTTAAAAAATAAAAGATTACGAAGTGAAGCCTTAGCTACATCCACCACCGCATTGATCAAAGCAAAAGGTAGTGTAAACCGAGGATGGGAGCTGGGAAAACCAGCACATTACATCATCAACATAATGTCCTAAAAAAGCTAAAGAGTCTGTCGTGAAATTCTCTTCTCTCCAAATATGCTTAAGGGAAACAGAGTTGAAACTTATGCAAAGATGCAGTTCTGCAACTAAAGATTTGATTCGCCAAGGGCAGCGAGCCTTGCCAAGAAGAACATCCAGAAAAACTTTAGTTCACCTCTAATGAAGACTAGTTCTGACTTGTGAGGTAATGGTTGACAAATGAATTAAGCCTTTCCAGATGTTGAGATGATTTCCAAACATGGAAAGTTGTTTTTGTAAAACCATATTGCAAAACCCTAGCCTTTGACATAATTACAATGTCACATGAACAAGGATCATCAAATTTTCAAAACCCATATCCACATCAAGACCTACTATATAATTAAAGAGTCCGCACATCCTGTCATACTCTACAATAGTTAGGCGAGTTGGGATTGAGGGAACAAAATAATGGCAAACAACGAAAAAATTCACCAAGACAAGACATCTTTCCATCAAAATTATCTAACTAGTATATATGCGCATTTATCGGCTTCCTTATATCAATATCATAGTGCAACCTCTTATTTTCTATCTAGTGCTGGACTTTGCAGTATCAATACCATATCCTTAGAATCCCCATATGGACCAGAGAAAGAGACTAATACCAGATTACCAGGCTCATAGTTAAATAGCATGATTACTGCTCACACTACATCATTTGGCTCCAAGGCTTCTGCATGAACTTGTGGTCTCAAATTCTGATTTTGTAGCTTAAATTTGGTCAACTTATACACATCATTATTCTTCAGAAATCCACTGGGACCTGATCATCAGCTTGCAATTGCTGCAATTGTGGCCTCTTGCTAATCTTGTGGGTCATCCATGGTGGCCTGGGTTGCCCGTTATTACCGAATACCGACATATCTTTCAGGCTGGGTTGCCCATGCATTGTGATTGAGTTTGAAGTCTGAACTTGATTTTCCAAGCCCCACATCAACAGTTAATCAGCATAACAGTTTATCGGCATGAATATGGAAGCCTGTAATACTGCTATTAATTTAACCTTCGATCCATTCCCATCAGTGTACAGACATTCAGCTGAATCCTATTAAACCTAAATGGCTTAATTCAAAACAATGTGCTGCACTTCAGTCTTAAACTTATACTTTGCGTTGACTTCAATCTATAAAGTAGATTTCTGAGGACTACTAATGTCTGTCTAGCTTGATGTTTATTCCGTAACAGTTCAACTCTGTTGATTAATTTGCATGCATAATGAAGTTGCACGTCTCTCTCTCTCTCTCTCTCTCTCTCTCTCCTCCCTCCCCTCCCNCCCNCCNCCNCNC
>NC_020493.1:9673557-9688283 GCF_000184155.1 Fragaria vesca subsp. vesca | reverse complement strand
CGACTGTCGACAAATAGTTGCATATCTCCTTATTGGTGAGGAGATCGAGATGCTGAGAGTTCAAACTGAAATTGGCCATGTAACCGAACAAAACGACCCTGCAAGTTTATAACTATAACGACCAGCCAATTGCTTTGACATCATCGATCCTTCAAAATTGGATCATCCTATTAATTCTATATTCAAGTGTTAAACTTCAATAAGTTTTTGCGATGTTCCCCGGCCGGCCCTAAACTAGCTAATTATTAGTACCATTCTGAGTTTGTTATATATTGTTACTATTTTTGACTTTATAGATTTTCTTCACAACAAATTACAAACTTCTGCACTAATATATGAAGATTTGGCAGGATGGAATGAGGGAAAAGAAAAACTAGAGTGAAGTTCTTGGAGAAGAGTAATTATTCTCTGTACCCGGAACACCACGTGGCACTGATCGATCTAATTCAAGGCGGATATGAAATTAGCAGCAACTCGAAAGTTAAAGGTAGGGGGTAGAGAAAATGAACATCTGTAAATGTTTGGGAGATCTAGTCTAGATTAATTATTATCATTATTAATTATTCAGTAATATATTTATAATCTACATTGAAACGTCTAATTAACTGAAACCCAAATTAACTAAACTGTGTTTTATTTCCAAAGATCGAAGTGCCTCAATCTAGTGTGGATCCTGTGGTGAATCATGAATTTGGCACTACGTTCAATCCCAAAAAGGATCATATCTTGGTCTTATTGGAAATGGGGTCACCTAATATTATGATGATGATCATGATAATGTTACTGTGACTTTGGGGATAGCTAGCTAGCTATCTATGTAGTGCTTTCTTACGATTGTAAGAATGCTTGCTTGTGGCACCCATTTTCCATTTTTCTTTAACCTGGTTCCACTTCATTTCGGAGATTTAATTAAAAAGCTGTTAAGTGCGAACAATGTAGATTGCTAGCTGGAAAAAAGACTCTAATTCTCCAACACTACTGCTTAATTTGTTATTATGCACAAGCTTCCATTTGGGGCTTTTGCTTTGTTCCCTTGTTTGACTTGGCCATTGCTAGATGCCAGGGGGTAGCAATATTGGTCGCGCGATTTGAGTCAACTAATTAATATCTATAAAGGGTTCTTCATTTAGTTTGTTTTGTTCTGTCTTTTATTGGAAAAATGTTGTACAGCCGTGGCCAAGAGTTTCCAGAATCGATAAAGATGAAATCCATTAACATGTTATATATGCACTCGATTGTACTAAAGAATAGAAAACGAATGTTATAATTGATTGAGAACTATGTCGTCAGTAATGTGACCTCAGTTTCCATGCATATATGCATCCAAATATAATCGTTTTGCGACTTTGGGAGCTAGGCAAAGTTGACATTGCAAAGTACCGAGCTAACAATAATGATCTTATTTCTTCCTTAGCTTCCGGATAGATAAGAATACATGTGATTACCAAAACCCCTGTATATTGTGAGATTTAGTGGGGAATATTATTTGTGAAAACAACATGTTCCACTAAAACCTCGAACGAAGTTGATAGTTATTATGATTAAGGAAGTGATTGATAGAAGTGTTACGACCAATAGATCTATGTTTACGAAGGCGATACTATTAGAGCTTGGCAGGTGTTCTATAGTCCTCAAATTTTGTACTATAGGCACTAATATCCTTGCTCCCACCAATATCAAATTTGAACATCTCATTGGCTCGCATATATGACACTAACGAGTAGGAATGGCTTTCACGATCCGAACACTATGTAAATAGGGCATAACTATCATAGTTTGAATGACAAATATGGAATCATTTTTATTTTCGAAATCTATATATATATATATATATACTTTATCACAATGTAATATATCTCTGTTTGAACCATTCGTTTGTTATGTTGGTGCATGTCCAGAGTATTTCGTATAAACAATTGTGCTTGTTATTATTTCACAATTGTGCTTGTTTATGAATATATGTTGCCGACAAAGACTTACTTACATACGGGCTACGGTGGGCTACAACACACCCCAGATTTTAAGAAAACATTGTTTTGTTGCATAATTATAGTTAAAAAAAAGTTAAATTATGAAAACCAGCTCACCCCAAATTTCTATACTTAGTCTATATGTAATTGAACTTAGTCCATATGACTTTTTAGTTTTTTGAATTACATATATATTGTTTATTTTATTAAAAGCAGTTGCTCGTTTAATATATTTTAGGTTAACTTTCTTCTCTTTATTTCTTTTTTTTTTGTCGTTGTATACGTCTTCATTCTCTTTTGCCGAAATAGTCAAGTCAAGTGCCAAGCTTTCTCTCTTTAATCTTCATATATGATTCTTAGCTATATCGATCATCCTCTTAAAGTCTTATACGTGTCATATGACCTAGTTCTCAAATCTCAGTTGATTAATGTCTTGATCAAATTCAGTCCCAATTTCCCATCATCTCAAATCTCAATTGATTAATGTCTTGATAATCTAATTTCTCATTATCCCATCACACTGTATTTCTATTGATATTCTAATTCTAATCTCAATTGCTTGCTTGCTTGCTTGCTTGCTTGCTTCCTTTATTGTAGATGACTAATGCTAAATTGCTAATGATGTGTGTGTGTGTAGTTGTAATAGTACCAACGTTTGATTCATAGTTATTAGATTGTGTTTTTCTGTCTAGTTAGGTTTTACGATTATACTTTCGTTTACTGTATTGTTAGAGCGGTGTTTGTGTGCTTAGTAGATTTTGCTTCTATTTCAGAGCGTAAGGTTTAATTTGAGTATGTATGTTCTTTTATCTTTAACTTTTGTTATCGAATTTTTTATAAAATGTATAATATTGAATTCTTAATGATCAATTAACTACGTGATTATTTGATATATTTTTAATCTAAGATGTGATATGTAAAATACATAAAGAAAAAAATTAAAGAACTTTAAGAAAAAAATTTCAGTCCGCCCCAACCTAAAATCCTAGGTTCGCCATTGGTTGCCGACATATTGTTTCAATTAATCAAACTCGACCTCCTACAGTGATTAACCAAAGAAAAAAAAACCCAACCTATATATATATCTAGTTGAGTATATATGAGAAAATATGTGAAAATTGAACTTACACACATATATTAGCCGCAAATAAAATGGAGAAAATTCTATAATGTTTTAATGCATGTGAATGATGTGATGCATCAACTTTGTAAATTAAGTCCTCAAACTAGTAATATTAGTCCTTCAAGTTGTAATCCTAGTCCTTAAAGTTGTAAAATTTTCTAGTTACAACATTAGTAATCATGTGTCCTTAAAGTGGTAATTGAGTTCTCAAAGTGATTAAAAAACGTTGTTACAACTTTGATGACTCATATTACAACTTTAAGGACTCAATTACCACTTTAAGAACAAATGAGGACTAATATTGTAACTAATTTTTTTTACAATTTTATCGACTCATATTACAACTATGAAGACTAATATTACTAGTTTGAGGATGCATTTTACAACTTGAGGACAAAGTTATATTTACCCATAAAACGGTAATAACCTTTTACCTGTGCAAATGCATGCATTAACACAACCTATATTTACCCATGCATGCATTAACACAACCTATATTTACCCATAAAACGGTAATAACCTTTTACCTGTGCAAATGCACATGCATGGGAACACAATCACCAAAAAATAAGCATATAACCGTTTATACAGTTTTGTTTTGTTTTGTTTGGTCTCTTTATCTAATTTTTTTTGTTTTTATTTTGCTTTTACTATAACAAACTTTGGTTTTTTATTTTTATTTTTTATATATTTGTTGACTCATTAAGGATAGTTTAGAAAAAACATAATTTGGTGAATTTTTTAAGGGTGCGTCTATTGCCACCTCACAAACTATTTTACTCACCTCATGCGTTGTTGATTTATTGAAATACTAAAATACTCTGACGTAAAATTACAACAAGGGGCAATAAATTGTTACAAATTACAAATTTATTTCTTTTTCTTTTTTATCTTTTTGTTTTGGATGAACACAAATTTCATAACTCTAATCCAGACTTATCATATTCGGTCGTGAGTCTGAAGACACTAGCATTTAGTCTAATGATGAGGTAAACTGTTTGTATATTTTTTTTTCTTTGTTGATGATTCATCTATCCCTTTACTCATTATTTTTCATGTCGATTTTGTATGTAAATTCCCATGGACAACTACTGTACCGTATTTATGAACAACGGATAGATCAGTTCAACAAACTTAGAAGTATGGAAGGCGTTGCTACTAGAGATATATTTACATACATTGTGCATTTTGATATCGATTGATACCATTGAGTTGTTAAATTTGAGAGTTTTTTCTTGTTCTTTAACTTGGATTTATACTTTCATGTGAATTTTTGTTCACTTGGTGATTTTACTTACCTTGAGCAAATCTTAATTTGACAAAAAAATATGAAGAGAATGTAGGGTGAACAAAGTAGAATTGAGAAAAGGATGTTTTAGGTATTGTTAATAGATGAACAAAGTAGACTTACAATTAAAATTATATGAGTGGGGTATGAAGAGAATGCGGGGTGAGCAAAGTGGTTTATGGGGTGGCAATAGATGCACCCTTTTTTAAACACCTGACTTTATAGTAGTACTAGTCTCTTACTTGTGCATCTGCACGCGGATCCAAAAAAAACAATAACAATTTGGCATTTCATACATTAGTCGATATGTGTTCAAATCTATAATCCCTCCTTCCGAAGCAAATTGATTCCATGCATGTGTTTTCCCCTCCTTCAAGTGCAAATTTGCACTACTGGTAATCGAAAAGAGCTTCAAATTTGCATGTCAGGTTTCCTACATAATCTGCAAACATCATAATTATGAGAAATTTTATGGTACCTACCCGTATGTGATACCTACATTTACAAATGTGACAACGTATTTATAGTCAAAGTGGTAATACTGAGTCATATTGATTGGAATCTTGTTCTAATAATTATAATTACAAAATGTACAACCATTTTACAACTTTTGAACAAATTGTTCTCATAGTTGTAATTTTGTTTAACTTCATGTAAATAGTGTAAATAAATTTGGTAAATTTGTTCTCAATGTTGTAATTTGATTCATAACATTGTAATTTTTGTTCAAGTACATGTAAAATAAAAGTAGGATATACATCCCAGTACCATATCTTATCTCCATAATTATTTTAGAAATAACGATCTATTCATGACTGACATGAAAAAAGTTCCTGAAAAGAAAGATGTGGGAAATAAGAGGTCTGAAAAGAAAGCATCGACGAAAGAAAGCAACCAGATGGCTAGACAAAATAGCCAAATAGGTTGAGGTTCTAGCCTTGAAAGCGCCAACACAACTTGCACGTTAGGTTTCTCTAGTTCGTTGCCTATGAAGGGGTGGACTCGGTCCCAACGGTTCGGTTTTTAGGTTCGGTTTTCTTTTTCCTAGAACCGAAACCGATAAAAATATATAAAAGACTGCACTTGTCGGTTAACCTAACATCGGTTCTGTTTCGATGCAGTTTCGGTTACAAAACCGAATATTTTTTTACACTTAACCAAATAACATAAAAAATTAAAATATCAAAGTTGTAAACTATCAACACTTTAAATAAGTTACTTTAATGGGTTCAAATAAGTAATTCAAATGAAAAAGGGAAGCTAAAATTTATACATAATTCATTTGAAGCCTCCAACAATCATATATAACAAAAGATAAAACTACATGTGAAGGAATTCGGTTAGACTTGAACACTTAAAGACATAATCCTGTGTGTGAAAGCCTACTATTTATAACCCATAACCGATAAGAACATGACACGTAATGTATAATTAAGTATTAATAATTAATATATATAGAATGAATGTATGTCGGTTCGGTTCGGTTTAATCGGTTTTTAGGATGCACGGAACCGCAGACCGACACTGCACTACTCGGTTTGTGAGGTTTCTGGAACCGATTGCCTTGGTTCCATTCAGTTTCGGTTACTCGGTGTTGGTTACGGTGCGGTTTTAACCGGTTTCGGTTTTTTCGGTGCCTAAATCCACCCCTACATTCATATGCTTGATCTATTCATGACAGATTTTAATTGACTAATAATGAAATTGAATTGTTCACTAGTTTTGCTTTTTCAGAAAGAAATAATCACAACATAAATGAGAGTACAATTGAATTTGTAGTTTCAAAAAGCATTACAAATTTATTAACAAAGAAAATAGACTCAAGCAAACTCTCGTAATGAACATTGTAGGACATGCATATGATTCTTCGACATGATATAGTGACTTGGTACATTCAATACATGCATTTCTCATAATCCTAAATCACAAACTATACGGAAACTCATCAATCCAAAGTTTACACAAAGCTACATATGATAGGAGCATAAATATGCGACGATATGATGGTTAATTCCTCTTTTTACATTGTTAGTTTATCGTATTTTTTATTTGATTTAGTTATTTTTATGTTTATTAGGTGTTTCGAAGCAAAGAAGGGAATATGAAGCAAAAGAGGAGAAATCCTAAAGGAAAAGGAATCCATATCATGCAAGGAAAGAATTACGAAGATATGTCAGAAATTATCATCTAACTTCGACAGAGGATTGTGATAAGCTCACAATGATCCAGACGATGAGTTATATATCAATAGAAAGCTACGAGAGTCTACTTTCTAGAACTTTTTACGGATCGTCAATATCTATTTTGGAGAAGATGTTATGATCATTTTAGTGTCCGAATGTTAGTCTACCCGAATTTCTGATTTGGACCGAAACTTCAATTTCAAGGCCCAATCCAAATCAGCTGGCCCATGGACGGAAATTGGGGCTTCTCTAACCCTAATATCATCAGATACACAAGACGAGAAAGGAGAAGGAGAAGTCGGGAAGAAATAGAACGCAAGAATCAGACGAACAAGCTCTTCTCAAGGATTCTCCAAGCTCGGTTATTGTTGTCTTCCTCTTCCATGAACTCTTTTGTGTTTTCAATTTTCATTATGTGTACGTAACTAAACTCATAGTAGCTAGGGGGCTGTTGAAGCCCCTAGACATGATTCATAACATGCTTTGATTTTCAATTTGTTTTTGCAATTAATAAGATTGAGGTTTTGTTTACCGATTGTTCATCAATGAATTCTTTGTGTGTGTGCTTTGGAGGCCTACTTAGTATACATGCTAGGGTTCTAATACTTTGATTATTTGATGCCTGGGTCAATATCGGATCCCTCAAATTGCCTAGAGAAGTAATTGGTAGTTTTCACTAGCGAGTAGATGAAACCCTAGGTTTAGCAAGGCGCTAAGTTTATTACGATGCCTAGTGATTGCTCAAACTTTTTTCATGCTTATTGATCTCTGCTTGTTTAACCTAATAAACGTACCTTTAGGTTACAATGTTTGAGGATAGTTTAGGTGTAGAGCACTTCCTACCTAATGTATAAAGTAAGAAAGAGTAATAGATTGCGCTCAAGGGTACCGAGTCAATATGAGCATCTTCAATTGAGTTAGTTGGTCACAAATTGGATAAAGTGTGTTGTGTGTGATTGTTGGGGGTGGATACTTCCTCCCTAGCTAGTCTCATTATCTTGATTCTTAACTACTTTGAAATCAGTTTTCAGTTTTCTTATCTTCTGTCCGTCATCTTCCCGTATTTTATTTTACTATCAAATCAACTTCGAATCATCTCAAATTTTGTGTGCTAGACGCTCTGTGTGTATAGTACACCTCTGTAAATTTTCGTGTTTTTCTGAGTATTCTAGGTTAGGTTTTTCTTTTATTTTTCGATTGCTGTTCAAACGTCACTGCAGTCACGTTTTGTGACTTTTGTTGAGGCTTTTAGTTTAACTTAATCCTCTGCGGGAGACCCTTATTTCTCTATATTACAATCGACAAATTTGCAGGAGAATAAGGAAAATAAATAGCTTTTAATTTAGCTATCAACATACGTACTGTTCCAAACTTCCAATAACTGAGATTCATCTTCATTATTCTATTCTTCTTCCTGTTGTCCTAGCCTAGATCAATAAAAACAGGTAAATTGGACATTGTAGTATGGATAAATATGAAAGTATATAATGGAACAAAATATGGAAGGATTGAATATATAGATTCAATCTCATTTATCAAGTTAAAAGCAACAGACACAAGAACACAAAGTTTGTTAATAACAGTGTAAACCTCCCTCGTGGAAACGTTACTGAGAGACTTTTAAAGTAGTCCACACTAAATCAAATCCACTATAAAATAAGAATGATTACAGATCTATCAATTCAAATAGTGATATTCAACACAATCACTTTACTAGTATTCCAAACTAACTTGACCTTACAACTCATAACCCTATTCTAACTCTCTTTGAATCTGATACAACTATGAATGAACTGAACATGCCTTCTTTTCTTTTTAACTTCACTGATCTCAATCACTTATGCAAATGAATAATGGAGATCATATCAAACAAATATGAGAGATGAGAGAAATAGCATGAACACAATATCAACTCACAAGCAATGTAACAAAGCTTTTTCTATTCTCCAAATCTCTGCATTTTCAGTTTCTTAAAAACTTATTTATAGAGAAGAGACTTCACCCCCTCAGTTAATGCACATCAACACATATTGATTTGTTTAAGAGAATCACAACAATATGTCAACTATCACTTTGTTTTGATATAGAAAATATATCAATCAACTAATCTGCTATAATTTGGGAAAACACAATTTTTCAATTTAAACCAAAGTCATTTTAGGCAGATAAGATATTGTCCAAAACAAATGCATCATAGTTTAAAACAAATCAATTATAGACAAAGATATTTTTTATTTGAGAAACTCATTTGATGCAACATGTAATCACATAGAACATAATTAGAAAATCATGAATGTTATGTATAGTGATTTATCTTGTTTGAGATCAGATCCGTGAATCTTTAATCTTTTTTCTATAATTCTTTATCACTTTGATTTTGCTCTCTTCGATCAAAGCAATATCCTGTCAAAAGAATACACAAGATAAATATAAATCTTGATATCACAATCTGATAGTAAATGAAAGAATTTATAATCACATTAGAACTTCTTTCCTTACTCATTAGCATAACAAAATGTAGAGAATTTAAATCCAATATTAATACTAATCTCAAATCAGAATTAATAAGGAAGTTCAATCAGATATTCATGCACATAAAACCTAATCACAATATGTTTCCTTATTTTCCACACATACAAGTCCTAATCAAATTAAGACTTGTTTCTAACGTAGCAGACTAGTTATATAAGATAATTCTAATCCAACTAAATCAGAATTAGTGATAGAAATTATCATATCCAACTAGGAAACACATGAATCATGTACGTGCAAGGCATCCTAGCATTTTGTATAGGATTGCCAACATGAATATATACTAACAATCTCCCTCTTTGACATTCCTGTACAAAAACCATACTCATGCTAATAACAGCACCTTCTTGCTATCACCTAATCAACATCCAATCAGGAAGATTAATTAGTACCACTTTATCCCAAATAAATGCAAGAGATATAAATCAAATATCTATGAGAATATAATTTGATATTTAATCAACATAGACTTCTCCCCTTGCACATCAGACTCAATCATATCAGAATTAATTCTCACATAAGTCCTGCATCAATCAAGCTATCAAGACATGTATATCAGTATACCAAAATATCAATAAGATATTTAAAGAATTCCAATATAATTAGAATTTCATTCTATTCAACTCGTTTTATGTAGGGACCCTAAAGTACAAATGTGACAACATAATAAAAACAGAAAAATAAGAATCACCATTTTTTAGAATCAATGAGATAAGAATCACCCTTGCTGAGCGCAAAACTGATATTTCAACGTATCAATGAGATAAAATATTCACATGTTGATTTCGTTCTTGACCTTTCAACGGACATTTCAGTTTGCAGAATTCGCTTTCATACCTTTCGCACCATGTATCGCCGAATTGCATGGGAGCGGTTGAATAATAGTTCTAATTGAACTGCTCCACCATTCATGAGATCAAATTGCCGCTACCATATTTTATATATCACCACATTCTTTATTTTTCTCCACCGTAATCTCATATATTTCTGATTTTGGTTTATATTTTCTGTTTGTTTTACCGTAGTACCCTTCTAACATATATATATATATATATTTTCTATTTATTGTGTTTCTGTAACAAATAAGTTATTTAGGGAATTCATAAAATTGGTGAAGCCTTTAACACTAAAAAAGTCTGGCTTTCTAATATAGTAGAGATAAGTAGTAAAGATATACGAAACCTCGATGCATGGACGACACATACAATCAATACCGGTAATCGCGGCAAGCTAGGTTAGCTAGCTGATCAATTTGTCCGACTAAAAGTTGGAAAAAGATTGTGTATGGCACTGAGTAGCTACAAAAAGTGATTTTGATTCCTTTCTTAAAGCAAGATTGGCTTCAAAATGTTGGTTCATTTTAGATAAGAGGGTGGAGAAAAACCACCAATTTTCCATGCATGCATAAGCCTCTAATCAAATCTCAGTCGAGCAAAAACAAAAAAAAAAGCTTAAGTAACCCTCTAATCAGAATCATGTAAAGACGCCCGCAGTTAAGGTGGAATAGAAACCTTAATCATCACTTTGATCAAATCAATCAAATCATGCCTCCATAGAAACACCACTATTAGGTACGTTCCCACATTTATATTCCACTATATATGCTTCTTAATTTACAAGCATGCACTGAACTAATATTGATATTATTTTTGTGTAAATATGTGTGTATAAAATTTTGATTCATCGGTAGAACAGATGAATCAAATAACCTTCATAATAAGAAATGCTAAACTAGTTGAAACCACTTGATGGACGAATTAATTCATATTTCAAATACAAACACTACGACTAGCTTGTTAACTAGATGGTTGCTAGCTGGAAACTTCTACAAGGACGATGCCCTCTTCAAACATCAGTCTCCTCATTTACTCAATCAGATAGACATAGTTAATATTATAGCGCTGCACTATACATATGTATCAAATCTCAGCCAGCAGTGACATAAGGTAAGTACACCAGACTTGCCATAGCTTCTTGCAGCCAGTCCTCCTCGTCATATTTGATCTGTAAATTTAGGTTCAATTAGTACATGATCAATACTTAACATCATAATATAATTATCATAATAAGTTTTTGGAAACTTAAGTAACCAGTAAAATAAGTCGGGATCCTATATGCAAGATTGTTAATTTCCTATATCATGTAAAACTCAGTTTCCCTAGCTACTAGCCAGGAAGAATGGACAATGAAGAGAGAGGTCAGAATTATGACAGGCAGGTTCAGATGTTTTAAATTTTTATTTTTTATTTTTTTACGTAAAATCATAATAAAAAAAGAAACACAGTAAGGTATAAAAATTAGTAAGTACCTGGACAGCACCGCCGCTACAATACATGAGTTCAGATCTGTCATTACAAGCATGATTACTGCAATCGGTGTCAATCTTTTTTGGTGCCATTTCTTGATGAGTTGAATCTTCATTAGTTAGCTGTTCATTACTGTTCCTTGCAAATCTCCCACGAACTCGGACTCTTTTATCAGCTAGGGTTTTGCGACAAGCATACTGTAACATAATAGATATAACCACTATTAATGAATATTTTCTATTAAAAACTTATATGGTAAAACAATATTTCCTTTATGTATAAGCTGGGATGTGTACCTTAATGGTTTTGTTGAAGTTCCTTTGGTTTCTTTTCTTCAAATACCTCTCAATCCTTTCTTTCCTCTCTTCTTCTGAATACCGTCCCACCTTCATATTTGACTGATCTTCCATTGCAGGCACCTGGTTTCCTTGATTGAATCCCTAAATATATACAACGAAATTGTACACAATTAGTATTTAGTCATTAATATATGCGCACAGTTAATTATATATCCTTGCACCATATATATAAGCACATTGCACAAGCTCAATATGCATGCTTACCCAAATTTCTTGAACAGCTAGGCCAAGAGGCTTAGAATTAGCAGGCATGAATCCAGTACAGCATTCCTGATCCCCAAACTGATTATTGCCTTTATTCATTTTATTGTATAGTTGGAGGTAAGAATCACCACCAAAGCTGTGATTAAGCCCTGAAATTGCATTCAACCCCAGATGACTATACTCTGAAAAAGAAACAGGCGCCACAGCGTCTTCCGAGAACCCAAGTAACTCCGGGAACGTTGCTGCCGCTCCCATGGTACACGACGAGATGTCAGACTCCGGTGACACGACATCAAAACTAGCTGCACCATTGTTCTCACAGAACATTGGTACCAGGTTATTTTCTTCACTACCACTAGAAGCCCACATTGCTCCACTCATAACCGGACCGCCGCAACCTGTTGCCACAGCCGGAGTTGGGTAGCCACATAATTCAGAAGGGAGAGAGTAGTCATTATAGAACTGAGAATCCATGGAGGTGAAGAGGGGGGAGGAGGGAATCTAAGCAACTGATGAATGTTACTGATCGATCTGAGCTACCCTCGTTTGGAATTGTATATATATAGCTAGCAATATGCTGGTAGTGCAAACTGTCTTTAAGCAAGTTGTTCTGCCAGAACTATTTCGAGCACTGATGACTGAGTGGAGGTGCTACTTAATTAGACAGCAGAATTAATTAGTTAATCTAGCAGCTTAAACATAGCTAGCTCTAGCTAACTTCAGCAACTGTCACTCTAGGTACTGTTTTGGTGGAGCTGTAAGCGCGTAATTTAAGTTTCTGTTAATTTGTTTAATTAAGGCTAGGGAAAACTAAACCCTCTAGAGTCTAGAGAACTACGAGGGGATTTCTCCATTTACAATTGATATATGCTTCTAGTTTTGTTAGCTAGGTTGCAATACGTGGTTTCTAGATCATCATATATATACTCAATTAGGGTTTAGAGTATATATCAATTATGTATGTTTTTGATTTTTTCGATAAGTTTCGTCACATAGAGTTGATACAATGTTTGTTTGTTTTTTGTTTTTAAGCAAATAGGAATGACAAAGCGACGTAGAAAAATTATAAATAATGGAATTCTTGTGAACGAATCCTTTGGCTTTTGGTCAAATGTACATATTTGTTTGAGTGGGGTAGCCAACTAAACCATAAACTTTATGAACGTCTGTAGAAAAAAGATTTTACATGAGAGCAATAAGATCTTGATGGCCCAAGGTTTTCTATCTTATAAGCTTGCATGCATCCGACAATCTGGCCGGTTTTCCATCCTAAAAGCTTGCATGCATCCGAAAATTAATCAGGTCTCTTGATGAACCAGAGTCCCAGACTCTGTAAAGACTGATATTTTTTACCATGCCAGCGTCATATGAACCATGCATGTCCTAATGCTCAGCAACCTATCAATAAGAGACTTATGAATGTCATGGCTCAAACTAAAGTGGGAAATAGAGGGACTCATGTGAAATACTCTTCTCTTAGCCTGTAATAATTAAAGCTGTACATGCACAAGTACTACTACAGATTCTCACCAAAAGAAACGAAAGACCTTGCCTACTTCAGTATTTATAGACCAAGAATCTAACACATGGTCTTGTATGATTTCTGTATCAACAAATCAGGTATAACATATATGCCCCCAATCAAACTTGACCACTTCCCGATTAAACTTGATTTTGCAATGCATGCCGTGAAAATTATTTAGATCAAAACTAATTTGGATGTCCAAATGTCTTCATTTTTCCTTTTTTCTCCTAGCTAGCTAGCATCTAATTAGTTTCATATCACGATTATTCATTCATTTTCAAAATCACTTTTTGAATATCACTACTACAAAATAATCAAGAAGGAAGCTTCGTTTGTTCATAGAATTACATCAAACTTATGCATGGCTAATGGTTAAAAGTTAATGTCCACACAAACATTTTCCCCATATATTCTTTATGCAAGTACAGTGACAAAAATATCATCACGCTTCTGGCCTAGAGGATCTTTCACTACTAGAAAAATGTTCTTAAGCGACGAAAAAAAACAAGCAAAGTAATTTCCGTCGCTTAAGTAACTTTTTAAGCGACAAAACACATTTTGTCGCTGAAGTGAACACTTAAGCGACAAAATTAGTTTTGTCGCTTAAAAAGTTACTTAAGCGATGGAAATAAACTTTTGTCGCTTAAGTAATTACTTAGACGACGAACAATGTTTTACTTAAGTGACAAAATTTTACCGTGTAATTTTTTAAAAATTACAAATAAAAGCTGAAGAACTTAGGCGACGAAACCAAACACTTTTGTCACCCAAGTGTCAATGCATAATTTTTTTTTTGTCTCCAAAGAGTTAGTGTATAAATTGACATTTTTTTTTGCTAAGCTTAATAGAGTAAACAATTTTAAGACTGTGAGCATTGACGGTTCTAAAAATGGAGCTTTGAAGAATCGTTAATTAACGTTTTTGTTTTGTAAGAATTTCGGTTCTATAGTTGATTGACGTGATCAAAACCTTACCGAACTTCAAACTAGTCAATATTTTTTCTACATACATATTTTCTTATACGAATTATATCTAACGGTCGTTTTCTTCAAATTCAATTTCGCTACTATACTTAAGCCATACCACTTTAGTCCACATAGAACAAGTTTTGCACTTCTATTATTTTTCAATTTCAAGCTTCAATATTTTTAGTTCAATACCACTTTAGTCCACAATATTTTTTTCTATTTAAAAAAAATTAATGCAATAAAGCATATGTTAATAAGATAAAAAACT
>NC_020493.1:9671408-9672206 GCF_000184155.1 Fragaria vesca subsp. vesca | reverse complement strand
ATTTTCGTCGGCTAAAGAATTTATTTCGTCGCCTAAAGTTCACAAACTATGGCCGACGAAATACACTAATATTTCGTCGGCTTTATTAATTTTTTTTTTATTATTACATACTATAGCCGACGAAAAATACTAGACATCGTCGGCTAAAATAACTTATAGCCGACGAAATACCCTAATATTTCGTCGGCTAAACCGTAAACTTTTTTTTATTACATACTATAGCCGACGAAAAATACTAGACATCGTCGGCTAAAATAACTTATAGCCGACGAAATACCCTAATATTTCGTCGGCTAAAACCTAATCTTTTTCTGTTACATACTATAGCCCTATCTTCGGTGGTTATTTTGCGTAAAATTTTTATATGACTTATTGTGTCTCATCGATTTGAAAATATTTTCAGTTGAAGGTCCGGCCAAAATACGAAATTTTGACGGTCCAACGACCTTTTCCGTGCATTTAGGGGTTTGACTTACGGGATTGACCGTCCGGATCGAGCACTTAACCTTGTCAGATCAAGTTGAATTTTTTCCCATACATGTATTTTATCATGATGGTCAGATCTGACCGTCGGATTTCCTTTTCTCAAGTTTGATCATCACAATCACAACATGCTTACTAATATTGTATAACTTGTTTACCAAGTGTTAAGTAAATGTTCCGTTTCAAAAACAAACTATACGTAGAACCTTCAAACGTAAAAAAGTCGTGAAATAAGACATGACCAGAATGGTGAAATACCTCTGCGGTTGAAAAATCACAGTATTCCGGTCATGTCTCGGTGCCGATAGTTGCGGT
>NC_020493.1:9652676-9669813 GCF_000184155.1 Fragaria vesca subsp. vesca | reverse complement strand
GAAAAATAGTTCGTCGGCTAAAAGCTGGAACAATAGCCGACGAAAAATAGTTCGTTGGCTAAAGTCTGGAACAATAGCCGACGATGGTCTTTAGATTCGTCGGCTAAAGCCATCACCGACGACCCTTTCCCGACGACACTATAGCCGACGAGCCTTCGTCGGCTAAGGTCTTAGCCGACGAATTAGGATAACAGGCCGACGAAAATATTTCGTCGGCTAAAGTACTTGTCCTGGTAGTGTGTGAAGAAGAAAAGAACAAAAAAGAAAAAATAAACTCAAAAAAGAAAATAAAAATGAAACTAAAATGTTTTAATTAATTTAATTTCATTTAATGTTTATTTAATAAACATTAAGGGACATTAAATGAAATTAAATTAATTAAAACATTTTTTTTAAATATTGTAAACACTATAGCGACGAAATGTTTTGTCGCCCTAGAGAACTATGTTCGTTGCTTAAGTATTCAGGCGACGACATGGCTTTCGTCGCCTAGGAGGGCATTTATGCGACGAATAAGAAATTTTTGTCGTTTAAGAACCTAAGAGACGCGTCATATGCGACAAATTTTAAGCGACGAATTTTAAGCGACGAAACATTCGTCGCTTAAGTTCTTAAGCGACAAATTTTAGGGTTTAGGCGACGAAATATACCCGTCGCTTAAGAAATTTTTTCTACTAGTGTTTGTTCGACACTTATATGAAAGGACAAATGCTCCTTCGTGTTAAGAAAGCAGTTTCGTTTAAATTGAATGAGCATGGAACTTGTTCTGCTAGTCACATATAAGGTAAGGTTCCTATTGTTTTTGCTTTCCTGTTTTGTGTAAACAACTGTACATGGTTTCCCCACATTGCATGCGACTACTTGAAATGTGATTTGATATTAGAACTTATACCTGTAAAATGGGAAAGTTTATTGCTTCTGCAAGTGTGCTAGCTTGAGAAACAATCGTACGACAAGCCAGGTTATTTGTTCGAAGGAATATGTATCAATCTTCAAGTGCTATATAAAGATACTTGGAGAATTTGATAGATAGTATATAATTAAGCTAAGGGTTGTTAGTTTAAAGGTTTATGAGAAAATAATAAATTCAGCCAAACCAACACCATATTCATGCTAATAGATATTATAATTTTATGTAGGATATATATAGTGCATAAAACTGTCTTACACTTTGTTAGAATTACATAATTTTCCGATCTCGTTTTGACTTGATTGTTACCTATGTACGTATGCATGCCCAGCTTTGCCAGACTAATCATCACTTAATTGCTGCTAATTAATCGGTCCTTCAAAGTTGAGTAGGCTTAATGATATCATGATAAGATAGCGGTATCTTTTGTTGAGGTTAGTTCAAATTGCTATGTTTAAATTCTTAATTAGGAAACTAATCATCTTCTAAATCGGCAAATGTTGAAGTTGAATTAGTTTGGATTGATTCTTTTAATTTTTCTGATTGAATTCCCTTGAAATGTTCTTTATCATCGATTGAATAGGCTTTGAAATAGTTCGGAATCCTGGCTTTCACTTCTTTTTTTAGCTTCTATATATATTTTTCTGAGTTCTAATATTTGAAGGGGAGAAATTTTAAATACACGTCTCTAATCTTTTAATACACATCCTTATTATTTTATATTTCACATCAGATTTTATAGATATGTTTAATTACAAAAACATCCATCAATTATTAGAGAAAAAAAAACTTTCTCTTCCCTAAAACCTAATTAACTCTTCTCCACTATTACTATGCATCAAAAGAAAAGAAATAAAAACCTCTTCTCCAAAATCCATCACCTGAATTTCGACTACTGTCGTAATCACATATACTATTTACCGATTCATTTGAGGTTTTTTTTTTTATCAACTTTAGTTATGCCATTATACTTCTACTAGTTTCTTAACTTTGAAAAAATTATGTATGTTCAATTTTTTTTTTCAAATTCTAGCCGATTGATGTCATATTAGAGATTTGGAGTTCGAACATAATGTTACTTTTTTGATCAAGAAAATATTTCTAACCTAATCAAAAAAAATCTAACAGAAAATAAAAGAGAATAAGTAAAGAGAGTTGTGAAATAGTAAAAATATAATAATTATATTAAATAATAGATTATTATTAGTTTTAGATATTGAGGGGATTTTAGACAGTTTGAGATGTGTATTTAGTATAATATTGAAATGAAAAACCAGATGAGTATTGTATTAAGTAAGAGATGTGTATTAAGAGATTAAGGGTGTGTATTTAAAATTACTCTTTGAAGGGGGAAGGGGTATCTGGTTCAAAAGGATTTCTCTTAAAGAGGTTTCCCATAATCTTTTGTTATCTTTGAAAGATTCCTGGCTTCCTGTCATACCAACTCCAGTATCAATTTAAATATCTGGAAGTTCAATTGGAACAAGTTGGGGGACCTGTTCTATCATGAAGCTAAGTGAAGGGAAGAGCATTTTAGGGTACCCTTATGCAAGAAGTTTCATCTCTGTCTAGCTATTTGCCGCATAAAGTTACAATAGAAGATAGAACTGAAAGATTTGTAGGCTGTAGTAGTACATATAGTATCAGGTCCTCTGTTAAAATTCCATCCCATCAACCCTAGACAGCAAAGCCTGACCCTTAAAACCCACTTGAATTAAAATGCAAAGAAGCTGATCCTGGACATGGTGTGTAGGTAACTTGATCGGTCTCTTCCTTTGACATCTATACAAAGAATGAAATCCTCACAGTAATATTATCTGAAGTCTGAGAGATTTTAAGATCTTAAGCCGCAACTCTTTCAGAAGGGGATCTGAAATTAGATCAGGTCTCCGGGTATCATATCATTTGAGTACATCAATATCTTGGAGTGTATGGATGAAAACTTATGAAGAAATTGCAATGACAACAAGGTATATGTTTGTTTGTCTTACCATATAGTAGTTCTCTTTCAACAGTTAGAAACTGACCAATTCTTCTAGATTGACACAGTATATATAGCAAAAGAATTGGATATAAACAAAATGAGAAGGACACAAAGTAAGAACTGATATGACTATGAGGAAAATAATGGGTATCTATCCTTCTATCTTGTGTTTAAAGGTATAATGTCTTCACAAAAGTTTAGCTTTTTAATCCCTGGCAAATATTGCATTAGTACTTTGGAGTTCAGAATTAACTCCAAACTTGGAAGTTAAGAAAGTAAAATTGAGTACATGCTCATTTGCATAAATGAGCATAAGAATGACATGCATAAATCGATAAATGATCTAAAAATTCTTTCGAAGACAAGGTAGGTAAAATGGTAAGAGATGAGTTCATTTACCATGATCTTCATATGGTCCAAGTCCAAGTCCAACATGTTCATGTTAGTACAACGTGCATGTCGATTCTAGGTAGATTTCAGGAGGAGCATAAGATCATCACATACGTACTGCAACATGCTTTTGTGTTTCCATCATTTACCAGTCAAGAATTATTCTTGTCCCATGTAATGGTTTCTATTTCCCTACATAGATCCTCCTGCAGCAGATTTGTCAAGACTTTTCAAGTACAACCAATCCTCCTCCAGGCTAAGCAACAAATGCCGTATTACTGCTTTTCCTGGTTCGATTCGTTTGGAAGATATGTTTGAAAAACCAGAGATATCAGTGAAGAAAGAATAAGGGATGGAGGAGTCGATCAATAAATCCATTTCGAAATCAAAATTCCGCTATTGAAAGATATTATCAGAGCCGAAAACAGATTTAGAGCAGACCAATTCTGTGATGCACTCGACCACATTGTGTAGCTAGCTAGTTTTTGTAGCTTCTGATATATTCTCTCATATCCAAACATTTCAATCGCATTGCCTATATTTTCCCCAGAATGTTGTACTTTGAAGGCCACTTTATTCCCTTTGTCTCGCATAATATCCTTAACCAAGTACTAAAGCTTGTACTTAAGTAGCTTACAGAACAGATGATAACTCTACCATATGCATATTTGGATCATATCATTCAAACCCTAAACAATTTTAGAATTGTTAATAAGTAAAAATTCCAAAGGGTAGTCGATTAATTTTGTTCCTCAAGTCCTTGGTTTGAAACTAAACTCAAGTTGGCATTCCTACTTTACACTTGAAAAGAAAAATAATACCTCTTCGCATGTGCAAGGCGAAACCGCCAACTCAGGAAGCTAATGTCTTTTCGTTTTAGTTCAAATAACCCAGCTGGTAATCCAAGAAATAAAGCAACTATATACACGACATACCTGCATTCTGAGACAAACTGAAGCCTACAAAACCCTACTCTATAGTTTGCTGAAACTCAACTTGATGTGGATTATATCTCAACAAATGTCTGAATATTGAATACATCTCAACAGATCCCTTGATGTTGAAACATCTTGGCAAATAACAAGACAGAAAGAGCCATGGACCTTCCATTCATAGCCGCTGGGAACAAGTTCTATCCCGGCCTACACGGCAAGGTGCCAGACTGCAGAACCTGCATAAGAGAAGTTAATGTTGAGTTATGGTCATTGAACTAATTCAGAGCAACACAAAATTGAGAGCACAACCAGTGATAAATTATCTTATAGTAAAAAGTTGAGGCTCTTCAAGAGATGCGAATGAAGCCCATAAATTATGACATGTAGATGGTCAAAAGCTAAAAAGGACTTGAAGTGAAGGAAACTTGAAGTCAAGCAGGCCACCGTGCAAACATAAACACCAGTCAAAACTTTTGAAAGAACTAGATTAAAAAGCACCAAGTAGGCAGTAAAGACTTGTTCACATATTCACTACTGAATATTGATTCTGAATATTGATTATGCATGGAATCCTCAACACTTATCAAAGCAGGGTAGAGAGAGAATCTAAGGATGAACTTACTGATTATTATATAGGTTACAAGTGGTGGACACTAATGTATGTTGCGGTTTAGCAATCCTTGAAATGATAAATACAGATCTTTGTTATCCGTCCCAAAGATCTCCTCTGCTTTCCTCAGAGTTTCCTGGAATAAAATGTATTCAAACTGTTCACTAATTTTGTGATTGATGAATCAACTAGATATTCAGTTGCATAGATTTAGCACAGTCAAAACTATTCCACAAAGGTTTACCTCCCGGGTTTGCTTTTTAGCATTTAGCTCCTTGATGTTAGCCAGGAATGCACTGAACTGCTCATATGATAGGCGGCTCCTGTATTGCAGTATATTTCAATCAATTTCAAACCTCATTACCATGAAATCAATTGAGCTTGAAATAATTATACCTACCTGGCCTGACGAAAGAACTCCTTTCCATCAATTCGAGGAGTCCGCCCTACATAATTTTACAATGCACAAGATGTTAACTTTTAAATGGCAAAAGGTAATTCAGCATAGTATAAGAGTGTTCAAAGACTGATGTCAACTGCAACTGTTGTACTGAAAATACAGACAATTTAATTTGAAGCAAGATTGGGGCTGAGTTTGATAGAGAATTACTAATTCACAGCAAAAGATACACTTGAGGAACCTATTGAAATTAAGAGAACTGGTCAAAAAAATTTGAATCATAGAATCACAATAACTATCCCAACCTGACAATGGTCGTCCATGAGGTGGAGAGTTAGCTGCTGATGACTGCTGGCTTGATGGGTACCAAGAAGACACTGAATTCCGTCCATCATATGATTTTGTGGGAGATGTGGCACCAGAGGTCTGCTGCGGAGATGGGATGGTAGAATATGCTCTAGGTGACCCAGTTGTCGAAAAGACCTTTGGAGTAGCAGTTGGAGTAAGTCGAGGTGTGATATAGGGAGTCAATGAAAAATTTTGCTCACCATTCCTCAAGGCTGTCAACAAAATTCGTATTTGAAGCATCAGAAGTTAGGTGCAATGTCACAACAGCCTTCATTATCGTTTTGAAAGCACTCACCTTACACCATGAATAAAAGTAAATAGATGCATAATACATTGTAGAAATGTTTACATAACATGTTCTGCAATGCAATTCAGAATACGTTGTACAACTGGTTGGCACTTATTCTAAGATTACCACACAGCAAGATATGGGTCCATAAACTATATAATCAGGTGTACATACCTTCATCAGTTGTGTTCCCCATATTAGTAGAACCAGTTGACGAATATTGTGCTGAGTAGCCATTTGTCTCCTCATCTAGCAGGACACATAAATATAGTACATTGCCCATCAGCCAAAGGCCCAAAAAAGAGAGTCAAGAACCATAAAAATTGTGGCCCAGTCATCACTAATCTACGGTTTAATCCATTAAAGAAGAAAACAAGTGAAATAACAGTACCCTTACCTGGATATGCCTTTGGAACTGCTTGATCACAGGTGCCGATATCAACAGTCCTGGCTGGCTGTAAGACGTAAAATACAGCTAATGATTTCCATAGAAAGGAATTATACAAAGAAACATAAAGTTCCACAAGCAAAACTTCCATGAGAGGAAGAACAATAACAAACTGAAATCACTAGTTCAATAAAGAAACCAGAATTGGAAAGGATATAATACTTACAGATGAATTATCATCATTTAGAGATTGCATCAGTTGCCTCTTAAATGTTTCCAACTGTGAAAAGAAAAAGTCATATTAGTTCTTAGGTCGACTTGCTACAAGAATAAAAGGACATTTATAAGACAAGGTTACAACTCCCTTCTAATTTACCGGACAAAAACAATAAAAAAAAAACAAAAGAAATGAACAATGCAATGATGAGAAAGAAACTCAGAAGAGAGTTGGGAGTTAATTGGTCGGAATTCTATGGCACAACTACCAGCATGACATTTGCAGAAATATAGTCATGTGAGTCTGAAAAGTGCACTTTGAATGAAGTTACCAATATCATCCCTACAATATTAAAATACTTGATATCACATGTCCAGTAAGTTGTATATTCTTTTGCAATGTTTTCCTAAACATGATCTCTTACAAAAGAGATTTTGAAATGTCACCATACAAATGTTCAAACAGAAAACAAACATGTATCAACTGCTACAAAATCATATTGAAATAGAATAAGGACATTTCAATCAAAGGAGAAAAAAAAAACTAAGAACACATATTGCAACGAAACATACACTAGAAAAGGATGAATGAGATTTCATTAATTTTGGCAATTGCAGTTATGCCATTTTCATATATACGAAGGGCATTATTAGTACAACAATACACCAAAAGCTCATCCCCATATTCCACCCAAAATGAGTACGTTTTGCATGTCATCTCAAAAGAACTTACAATATAGCACTTAGATTAAGATATACCCAAGTTCAAATGAAAACAAAATAAAATTAAGAACTCTCATAAAAGATAGATACAAAATCCCACTTTGGCCAAGTCACGGCTGAGCTTCTTAGCAGTCGTTGCCAGCGAATCTCGTTCTTTGGAAATCCTCATCTTCACAAATAACAACAACACAACAAAACCATAATAATTATTAGCTTGTTCCAAAACGAAGTCCCAAATGTGAAGCACCAAATATTAAAGAGAAGATGAAAAAACAAAAAACAAAAATTGAACGAATCTTCAACACTACTATTCTTCTTCTTCTTCTTCTTCTCTCGCTTCCTTTCATATTCAGTCTGGTCGAAAATTAAAACTGAATAAAGCAGAAACCTCTAGCTCACTCCCTCATCTAGCAATCTTTAGCGTAGTTCAGCACAATAAATCATTTCATTGCAACTCTCATAAGCAAAACCAAACGACTCATATCCCCATATCTATCTCAAAAGAAAAGAAATAGTTACAATTTCAGCCTCTCAAGAATAAAAGCAGACTCAAGTTTATTTTTCATCTCCCCCTAGTCCTAATCAGCCACTCTGCAATTTTAAACTCCTACTCAACCAAACAAATTCGAAGCAGATTCTCTCAAATCAAACAAAAAAAATCCAGAACAAAACCCTAGAATTTCAAAATTGAACAACTGAGGCGCTTACATTCTCCTCCAGAGCAATCCCCAACCTCGAGTCAGCATCATGATTAACACGTTGCAGACGCGACGCCGTCTCCTCAAGCTCAAATATAACCCTATCTTTCTCGCCCAGCTTCATCCTCAGCCTCCCCACCTCCGCCTCCAGATTCGAAACCCTCGCCGCTATCGCCATCGACGTGATCTTCCTCGCCAGATCCAGCTGCTCGTACGGGTCGCTCGGAATCACCGCCAGTATCTCATCCGGCAAATCGAAGTCCGGCCCTCCTCCACCCACTCTTCTGCTGCCCTCCGACGACATCGCCGATCGCTTCCTCCTACGGCGGCGGTGGTTGGGTCGGTCGACTCTATTCGCTTTGGGCTCAACGAAGAAGAAAATGGCGTCAGGGTTTTCAATTTATTTATTTTATTCGATTTTGAAATAAAATTCCCACTCCTCCTGGCTTTTTCTTTTTTATTTAATTTTTTTTCTTTATTAAATTGTATTCCTTTTTAAAAACATTTCCTTTTTTCCGGGTCGCTGTCAAGTTCGAAATTTGCGGGGCGATTTTCCCTCCAAAACAAATTCCAGCTAGCTATCAGAAATGACACGCGGCCCAATGTGAGTGGGCCTTAAATCGAGCCCAATTTTGACCCGACCCGGCCTAACCCGACGTATTTATATCCCCAGCTCTATTTGGTTCTTCGTAGAAAAGCTGAAACCAGAGCTGTTCAATCAGATTTCAAGAAGGGAAATCCAGAGGTACGTTTTGGCTGAACCAATTCTTAGGGTTTCGGTTTTGAGTGATTCCCAAGCTCAATTGTTTTGGGTCGTTCTTGGATTTGGGGAAAGCTGTGTTCTTGATGAGGTTTAAGCTTTTTTTATTTTATTTTAAGCAATAGGGTTTTTAGGGTTTCAATGTAGTTAAAGATCGGTTCTTTATGTGGTTTTGTGATATGTAATGCAGAAGGTTTGTTGAAAGAAACGAAAGATCAAATTTTTCTAGTGTTTGGAAACGGGTTGTTGAGATTGAAATTGATCCTAGTTGTTATTATTTTTTTTGAGCTATGCGTGGTGTGATTTATAGTTGTAGGTTTCGGTTTAATGAAGTAATCGTGTTGCGATTAATGCAGAGAGAGAGAAGATGTCGGTGCTTATAGTTACGAGTTTGGGAGATATAGTTGTGGATTTATACACTGACAGGTGCCCTCTTACTACCAAGAACTTCTTAAAGCTCTGCAAGTAAGTCTACTACTACTACTTCACTGACCCTTGGCCGAAAGCGTTGCTATTACTTTTACTTATGTTGCGCTGTGATTTGAGGAGGGGTCATTTTTGCAACTGTTTAGTTCAGTTATGGAGCACAGTCATGTATTAAATTGTATTCTAGTATGTGAGATTGTAAACTTTATCTTATTTGATGTTTGTATCGATTCAGGATAAAGTATTACAATGGGTGTCTCTTTCACACGGTCCAGAAGGATTTTACTGCACAGACTGGTGACCCAACTGGAACGGGTTCTGGTGGTGACTCAATATACAAGTAAGGAACTCTGCAACTGCATTTTCTTGACTCCAAGCTAGAATGTATAGATATGGTTCTCCCTACATTTTTTGTTTTTACCTCGTTTCTTTCTTTCCCTCACAGAAATAGCTTATACTGCATCAGTTTTGTATAAGTTTGGTTTATGACTAACAGTCAGTCTACTTCAACTATCAGAATTGACTGGCTCTTATATGACACTATATACTCACTTTCCGCCATGTTCTACTTTCAGATTTTTGTATGGTGATCAGGCTCGCTTTTTCGGTGATGAGATTCATCTTGATTTGAAGCATGCTAAAACAGGTACAATTGCCATGGCTAGTGCTGGAGAGAATCTCAATGCCTCTCAGGTATTAAATTACTGCTACCCTGGTATAAGCTTGTAGGCTTGTTTTTAGGCCTGTGCCCTTTGGATGGACCTCTTTTCAATTACAGATAGTTATGTGCTGATGTTTTTATTTGTTCTTTTGTTCAGTTCTATATTACATTGCGTGATGATCTAGACTATCTCGATGGGAAGCATACAGTAAGTTTCCATTCGATCTATCTTCTTTACTATTAATTTACTGAATCCATTCTCCAAGTTCCTAATTTAATTCTTTTTTGAGTAGATGAAGTCTGAGGTTTTTGTGACTTATTATAAGACCAGCAGTACGGTTTTTTGTATATATTTTGGTCTAAATAATGAGAGAGAGAGAGAGAGAGAGAGAGAGAGAGAGAGAGAGATCTTCCAATGTATGAATGTGTGTGTTAGTTTGATATGTCAGTAAAGGAGTTTTCCTGTGTAGTAGTGGATTACCCTTGTGTGTGTTTAGATAGTCTCTTGCACCTAAACATACTATATGCTATCCTGGTTGATAGCTATCTCTTGATTATTCAGCTTTGTCTACCCTAGAGAGCCAAAAAATGATTTTAAAGTGTGTCAGTCTGGTAGTCTTCAAATATAAGTTTACTAATTCTATTTTCCTAACTTCTGTTAACAGAGAATTTTGTGTGTGGTGGATTCAATACCTTGCATTACTAAAGTGATGTCTGTATTGCAGGTTTTTGGGGAGATAGCAGAGGGATTGGAGACATTGACAAGGATCAATGAGGCTTATGTGGATGAGAGCAACAGACCCTATAAAAATATTAGGTTGGTCCCTGATATTATTTTGATTTATGTTTATCTTGGGCTAGTTTAACTTCATTCTCACTTGTTAATGTGAACAGAATCAAGCATACCTACATATTGGATGATCCTTTTGACGATCCTCCGCAACTATCAGAGTTGATTCCTGGAGCCTCCCCTGAAGGGAAACCTAAAGATGAGGTATTTACTAATAGTTGTTATAATCTTTTAAATTCATATGTTGTGAAATACCAAACTAAGATACATCGAAAATATTATATCTTGAATATCCCTTGTAATAGCAGATTAGCAGGTTTCCTGAATAGTATAAGCATAGTGACTGTATGTTGGCTAGTTCTGATCAAGTTTGTTGGGAAAAATTTTAGCTCGTAGTTTGTGGGCCAATGATTATTTTGTATTCTAGAGTTGCATGTGGATCTCTCCTTGTTACTATTGGTCCAACATGCGGAGTTATTTGTTATAGTAAAGTTTCAGTTGTAGGTTAAAAGTTAAAATCTTGGATAAGTCTGTTTGTTTAACCATATTTCCAAATTCCAAAAGCTTACTAATCATTAGATTTTATTCTAAGGTGCTCAAATTTTGACTAATCTCTGTTATGATTTCTGAATAGGTTGATGATAATGTGCGTCTTGAAGATGACTGGGTGCCTATGGATGAACAATTGGCTCCTGGAGAGCTTGAGGAGCGTCTACGTGCGAAAGATGCGCATTCCAGCGCGGTTGTACTTGAGACTGTAAGCACCTTTAACATAAACTTGTAATCTTAGTTGCTTAACGTGATTATGCTTAATATTCCTTTCTCACTTTATTTGCATGTCTGTATAACAGATTGGGGATATTCCTGATGTTGAGATAAAGCCGCCTGACAATGTGCTTTTTGTTTGTAAGCTGAATCCAGTCACAGAAGTATGTAGCTCTTCTTTGCATGATTTTCTTTCTTATTTGGACAATGTGGTCTGGTGCCTAACTTCTGGCGCTAATATAACTGATGCAGGATGAGGACTTGTTCACAATTTTCTCACGCTTTGGAACTGTGCAAGCGTAAGTAGTATTCTTGTTTATTACTAAACTATTGGGATTGGTAAGTTAGGGATTACAAAGAGCTTATATGATATGTAAATGATTGCAGGGCTGATATAATACGTGATTATAAGACTAACGACAGTTTGTGCTACGCGTTCATAGGTGAGTGAATTTTATCCTTTTTATGTAAGATATTACTGTTTCCTCTGTTTCGTTTACAAAATGCACTCTTCTCTGCTGTTCGTGAGTTAACGTTTTTTTTTTTTTTTTTTTTTTTAACATTGCTTTATAGTAGTCCTTCAGTTTCTGTCCTAACTTCTGTGCTGTTCATTGGTTGACCTTAATCCTCAAGTAACATCACGTCTCTATCCTTTACTTATTCTCTTCTTCGTCTTGAATTCATTTTAGTTTCTTTAGTGTAGTATTCAAATTTTTGATTGTGTAAGCTAATCACCATGACCTTTTATAATGCCAGAATTTGAAACGAAGGAGGCATGTGAAGAAGCATATTTCAAGGTATGAAAGACTCAATTTGCCTATATCTTGTATCTGATTGTCATTCCCTGTGTGCAGGCACCCTAATTTTAGTACTTGCTACAATGTCTATGGAGATCATTATTAAGTTGAACTTGTGGCGATGCTCAGTTCTTTTCATGTTTAAACAAAATAAGTTGCTAGAATTC
This sequence comes from Fragaria vesca subsp. vesca, assembly GCF_000184155.1. NCBI lineage: Eukaryota > Viridiplantae > Streptophyta > Magnoliopsida > Rosales > Rosaceae > Fragaria > Fragaria vesca. Next base: position 9,657,556 of record NC_020493.1, on the reverse strand, counting down.
TTGCAGTAAAGCATAGTAATCTTGCTGCAAAATTGACTTCTGATTGTTTGAGTCATTCTCTAAATAAATAAGGCATCCTGCAAATATTTTATATCAAAGCCCCTTTGAATATCTTGTTTTATTTTAACATTTTTTTTCCATACAAATAGATAATGCTCGAAGAAATAGTCTGTAAACAAGGGAATGAATTCCTCTGTAATTATTTGATATCAGAGCCCACTCTGATTTTCTGTTTTTTTTTTTTTTTGGTACAGATGGATAATGCATTGATTGATGACCGGAGAATTCATGTAGATTTTAGTCAGAGTGTTGCAAGGTTGTGGTCCCAATACAGGCGCAAAGATGCGGGCAAAGGTATGAAGATTAAAGCATGCAAAAAAGATATATGATCGGTTCCTTCCATTTTCGCTTTCTTCTGCCTTGATGTGCCTGTGTGTGTGTCAGTGTGTGTTGGTGAGTCGGTTTTTGTTGTGCTGGAGTTATTCTCAGTGGATGTCAAATCTGTTTCTCTTAAAATGGCATGTTTGAGTAATGTGTACCTTGTGGAGTGTTTTGAATACATGAATGTACTTACATCTACATACAAATTTATCCTTTGCAATCAATTACACTCCAGAAATTATTTGTATACCTACCATAGTAGGTACAATTGCAACAGGACTGAATTAACCATATTTATTCTATGCTGATGTAGGCAAAGGCTGCTTCAAATGTGGTGCACTTGATCACATTGCCAAGGAGTGCACTGGTGATTCTGCCAATAAACAGCAACCTCAGAAGTACATATTAAAGAATGATAATGCACAGCGTGGTGGAGGCAACAACTCCAGGTATGTCATTCTGTGTGTGTGTGGAACAAAACAAAATGATATTTCATGCGATTTTGGCTGTTGACATGGAGTGGAAAAAAATGAGTGTCTGATATTATTACAATTGTTGCAGTTATGAGATGGTGTTTGATGGAAACACTCCAGAAAGTCCAAGACAAAAAAAGAGACATCAAGGCCATGGTCCAAATGACCTAATTGATAACCAAAAGATGAATAGGCAGAGTTCTGAGGACCGAAGGTGGGATCAAGAAAAGAAGCGCTCAAGTGATAGGGACCGACACAATGTCAGAGGTAGAGAATACAAAGAGGAATCCAGTCGAGACAGTAGATCAAGTCGATCTGGTGGAAGAAGTCATCAATATAATGTGGCATGGGGAAAGGATACTGAAAAACCTAAGGTGAGACAGAGTGATACATATGATAAGCTGGATCAACGGGAGAGTGGAAAGAGGTACACAGATGATGGCACCTATGCAGAGAGAAGACGTGACGGAGATTACAGAAAGAGGAGTGCAGATAGTGATAGAGAGAAGCACAACGAGAGACGAAGAGACAGAGATGATGATGATGATGATAAGAATTATAGTAGGAAGAGAACCGCAGATGGTGATACACCCACGGAAAGGAGTAGGGATAGAGAATGCAGAGAAAGAAGTGCAGCTAATGGTAGCCCTTCAGAAAAGAGAGACGATGAAGTTTATAAAAAGAGACATGCAGAGCATGATAGGCATGCAGAGACGAGGGATGATAGAGACTACAGGAAGAAATCTGTTGATGATGACAGACGAAACAAGAGAGATGAGCCAGTTCATAGGAAGAGAAGCACAGGGAAGGAAGATAGAGAATATAGAAGGTGAGAGGCATGGAAGTTCTCTTAAAGGATATAAGCCTGTGATTGTATAATTTTGACCCCAGAACTTTTACCAGACTTAAGGTTTTCTGCGACTTCTCTCTGTAACGAATGGAATCAATATTGTACTGGTGTCAGTTTTGTACTAGTGACCCTAAAATGAAATACTCGAAACAATCGACAACTTCGTTATTTTTTACTGAAGACATGATTATCTTCAATTTTTCATAAACGTAATATAACAGACAGGGAGGGATGTGTGACCACTCCAGCTGATCTCCAAAACCTGTGAAGGATTTTACCGACTGCGGAAAGGGAAGAGAAGTTCAAACACAATGGAGAAAGGGATGAGAATGACTCATCCCAACTCATTGATTATAAAACATCAAGCGTTTCTTCTCAATTTTAACTATTATAAAGATTCAAATTATTATCATTAAAACTATAGTACAGGGTCACATTCAAAATGTGTATGGATCAATTAGGATGATAGAAGCCTCTTAGGGATTTCTGAAGCACAATACCGAGAGGAAAGGTATACATCAAAGTCTAAAATGAGAGGTATACTAGTTGACAAGAAGATTTCCACAAGCTGCAAAAGAAGGGGCAGTGAAACCAAAACCATCACCAAAGAAATCACGATACATGTGTCAAGGTCCTCTTCGAAAAGTAGTCGACACCACCCCTCTTCGAAAAGTAGTCGACACCACCTCAGACATGATTCTCCTGTACAGGCCTTTTGTTATCCCTTTCAGTGTGGCCAACTCGGCTAACCCTGCTGTGATTTTCAGTATGGTCAAAGTGATTATGGCGATAATCATGTCTCTGTTTCTTTTCTGCAACAATTTCTTGGGGGCTTCCTTCCTTTCTCTTGCGACTGCTTGATTTGGGTGAAGGAAATTCATGTCCAGCTTCAAAGGCTGATACCTCACCTTCTTCAATAGTACTAAAACGTGGTCCACCATCTCCAACACCCTCTCGATGTTTTCCCTGATGAAGGCTCTCATGTTCTTGTCTATGTAAGGGCTTGGACCAGCTTTGCCTTCTGTCTCGTTTGATTTTGTCACTCCCACCAGCCAGTTCAATACCATCTTCCAGTTCCCTCTCAATCAGATCATCCTCATCCAGCACATCTGTTTTCCTAGTCACATCGGCAGTGGCTTTCCTTCGTTTCTCCAATGCTGCCCTTACTTTATCCTTGTCGATTTTCTTAATAGCTTCCTGAGGTGATCGACCAAGTGCACTTTGTGTATTATCAAGATTTCGGCCCAAATGTTTGTCTCCTTCCCTTATTTCACCCTTCCTGTCATTACTGTCTCTTTCTTGGCCTTCTTCACTACGTCCCTCAGACACAGACCTCGACAAAGTTTGAGCTTCAGTGACTTTGGAGTGTCGATTGTCTTCAACTTCCATGTTTTGATCCAAAGCACCTGTCATTCCAGCACTTCTGTATTCATTATTTTGACTCTGGGTAGTTCTAGCAGGGCCATCATTCTCCACATATGACTGCTCAGATGCATGCCTAGATGCCGACCTTGAGGTTCCAGATCTTGTACCTCCAGCCTGCAACTGACTGTTACTTGTTGCTTCATATGAGACCGGAATGTTAACTGATGATCCATAATCCAGGTCTTGTTGCTCCATCCTGGATTTAGTCTTCGCGGCAGTTGCCACAGTTCCGTCAACATCGTCGGAAGACGGAAATCTATTTTGTTCATAGAGTTCCAACATTTGATTGCTAACTTCTGCAAAAGAAGAGTCAACTGAAACCAATACCAAATACATTTTAAAAGAATCTTAAGTAATGCTTTAAAGACATGATCACAGGACTGTATGGTGGGAGGATGAATGCCGGAGAGGAAGAGAGGGAGTGAGAGATATTAAAACTACTCCTGGTTGGTAGTTTGAACGTTTCAGTTTTCCCTCAGAACCATATGACACTAAAGAAAAGCTTTATAGGGTCGAAAGTAGAGCGTAGAATGATGAAGAAATTCATCAGATGAGAATGAGGATGGGAAAGGACATTATTGATTGCTCCGTAGTATTACATATTGTAATAAATCAAGGAGACCCACCCTCCAATTGGCGTGGGGTGACATCAAACTCTTGCCACCAGACCTTCTCGCCATCTGATGGAAGCTTTACTTTGAGGAACTTGGCGGCAAGAAAAATGGCACCTGCTGCAATGTGGTGGGGCTTAAATTGCAAGCAAAGAGAAGTCCGAAGTCTGCATGCCACATTCCAAGTTCAAGAAGAAATGTAGGAAGGCCAAGAACAAGCAACAGACATGAAGCAAGAGAAATCATACCCATCATTAACGAAATTCCATGCAACTTGAGCGAGGGCATTTTGAGCTACTTTGAATTTCTTTATTGCCTCCACCAGGGGTTTATACGGATGGTGTACATTGAAATCAAAAGCAAGAGTTCCGAGAACAACCCTTTCACCAGTTAAAATCAATTCCTTCTGCTGTTCATATACCTCCTGCATGATTATTACATACATGTGAATAGACTAAACAAAGATACCAACAGAAAATACTTCATATGATCATATCTGACACAAACTATGATTAAAAATAGATCATAGTACCATACATATCTGAGGATATTTGAACAGTAAATTTCATGAGAGAGAGAGAGAGAGTTAAGGAATGAATGCTTTAATTTTCAGTCAAGCAGACTTGGTAGTTGGCTAGAGGCACACATGTAGGTAAGATAAATGCAACATGGGTATGTACATTGTAAACGTGCTCAATCTAAAGAAGACAACTAGACAATAAGAGGAGGGCATACAACATGTTCTTGAGAACTTGAGGTGAACAATAGAGAAGAAAAATAATAGTGCATAGATCAGAATCACCCTAAAAGAAACTAGGAAGAACCAAGTAGAGGAACGCCAGTACAAGCACAATTATGATAAGTTGATAAGCTACCTTTTGCTTGATTCTCTGAGCTGCTGCAGGATCCTTCTTATGAATAATTTCATAGGAGACAAGGATAACATCTTTCAGAGGCCGGGGAGTTTCTTCAACCTTACCAGCGAGAAACATACACACTGTTGCGATGGTCTACATAAATTTTAAATTGAATATGGTCAATAAGTTAACTCACTCCAGATCACATATAGACACACACACACACATATATATATATAGAGAGAGAGAGAGAGAGAGAGAGAGAGAGTACGTAAGACAGAGT
>NC_020493.1:9632063-9652656 GCF_000184155.1 Fragaria vesca subsp. vesca | reverse complement strand
GTCTGTTGCGTCTTGATAGAGTATTGAAGGAGGTTTGGGTCTGCCTTGGTCGGATTTGGTAAAGGTGAGGATGTTTTTGCATTAGAGCCTTTAAATTTGTAGTTTTGGTGATGCTGTAGATGTTTGATGGGGTTATTGGTTTATTTGAGGAGAGAGGAGGGAGCTTGCTGAATATGTATCTCTTTGGACATACAGAAACAAAATCAGTTATTAATTAAAATGTGTTTGGATCATAGTAAGGTCTTATGTGTTGTTTGAATCAGTGGGAGCTTGATTTTATCTAAGAGCCAAGTTTTAAATACGATCTTTGTATTTTTGGTTCATATGGATGATGTCAAATTCAATGATGTTATATTACAGTTCAAGATTTGGAGTTGATGTTATATTACAGTGATGTTATATTCCTGGAGTTTACTGATATATATATATATATATATAGAGAGAGAGAGAGAGAGAGAGAGAGAGAGAGTCGTAAGACAGAGTGGTTTTTCAAATCTAAATATGGGCCACTCCCAATGTGCCTTCATGCCCAGCTTCTTTTTTTTTCCTTTTTTTTTGTCAAAGTTTCATGCCCAGCTATAATCTATATCAGATTTCCTATTAATGTCTGTTCGTTAATCACAGCGGAGCTTTACATTGATATCAGGCTGCGAAGAAAAATGTAAACTGTAAAATCTTCTCACTACGTAGCTTCCCTTCCCAAGCATGAAAATAAATGTCCTCTACTAGGCAGAGAGGGAATAAATAGATAAATAGACGACATTGAACCAGCCAAAATGATGCAATACCATTCACCTCAGCTAGAAAGTCTAAAGCTAACTCAGATACATATCAAAGACAAGAAGAGAGCAGAATGGATTGAAGCCACTCCAGGTTGATAATACTCACCCTTCTATCATTCTTTGCATGAGATTGGCAAACATAGAAACGATGACAGAAAATTATGGCTGTTGCAATTGTTACCTGGGGTCTGCAATAGCAAATTAAAATGTTCAGGTTCACGAACACACTGAATCATTGATCTAAATTGCTTGGTAGGATGAGAGTCACCACATAATAAAGACAATATATTATACTCGACTAACTAGCATGAACCTTAAAGTTCAAATGTCAATGATTGAAGATCAGTTTTTTATATGAAGTACAACAGCCATGACAACTTTATATATCTTCAGTCTAGATCACTACACGTTTCAATCTTAGACATGTTTTTATATACATCTGAATATAACCATCCCCAAAGAAAAAGAACAGATATATATATAGTGATTCTCAGGTGCGGACGTCCGCACCGCTTTACGGTGCGGATTTCCCTCCGTTCGCCACCGTAAGGCGCCGACGAGGGCGCGCCTCCACCCCAGCGGACTCCAGCAACTTCCCCGACCACTTTCCATCCCCGGCGAGTCCGCCGAATTCCAGTTTTTCCGGCCAGATCACCCAAAACTTCAAACAAAGTCAATCCGGCCGGAAAACTGGAATTCGGCGGACTCGCCGAGGATGGAAAGTGGTCGGGGAAGCTGCTGGAGTCCTCTGGGGTGGAGGCGCGCCCTCGCCGGTGCCGTACAGTGGCGAACGGAGGGAAATCCGCACCGTCCGTATTTGAGACGGACTGTATATATATATATATATGTATAGGATTTTTCTCAGCTACAAACGTCCGCACCAATGGTTTTTGTGCTGATTTTCATTTTTGCACCATTTTTTGATCGAATTTCCTCATCTCCACCGTCTAGTATTTAGATAATATTATGTAGATCATCTGTGCAAAATTTCAGCCAATTTAGTAATCGTTAAGGCCCTCAAAATTGCGTCTTTCTGTTATAAACATGGACGGTTCATGTTTGACAGAATTCAGTCCATCCATTTGTTTTTCGAGTTTGAGGGCCTTAACGATTACCAAATTGGCTGAAATTTTGCAGAGATGATCTACACAATATTATCCAGATACTAGACGGTGGAGATGAGGAAATTCGATCAAAAAGTAGTGCATAAATGAAAATCCGCACCAAAACCATCGGTGCGGACGTTTGTAGCCAAGAAGCCCTGTATATGTATCTATATATATACAAAAACGTTTCAAAGCGGACGTCCGCACTCGGCTTAAAGTGCAAACGTCCCTCCGTTCGCCACCGGACGGCGCGCCTCCACCCCAGCGGACTCCAGCAGCGTCCCCAACCACTTTCCCTCCCCGGCGAGTCCGCCGAATTCCAGTTTTCAGGCGAGATCGATATTGTTTAAAGTTTTGGGTGATCTCGCAGGAAAACTGGAATTCGGCGAACTCGCCAGGGAGGGAAAGTGGTCGGGGACGCTGCTGGAGTCTGTTAGGGTGGAGGCGCGCCGGACGGAGGAGAACGGAGGGAGGTCCGCACTTTAAGCCAAGTGCGGACGTCCGCACCAGAACGGGCCTGTATATATATAACCAAAAGAAACTATCTTTTTAAGCTGAAGGGTAAACAGAACCATCCCCAAAGAAAAAGAATACAAATATATAACCAAAGAAACAATCTTTTCTTTATGCTAAAGGGTAAACAGAACCATCCCCAAAGAAAAAGACTAGAAATATATAACCAAAGAAACAATCTTTTCTTTAAGCTAAAGGGTATATAGATACGGAAGTTATATAAGGCTTAAAACTCACACTTTAAGTCTCATTCCCAGATCTTGTAGAAAGGTACAGTATGACTTTCGTAGATATGCCTCTTTCTTTAAGTCTATGCCATCTACTTTAGATGGAGAATTTTCTTCAATTTCCTTCCTGGAGAAGTACCAAGAGCCTCCTTCCTCTTTATCCTCAGTCTGTCTATAACAACTACTTTCGCTCACAGCAAAGTTAGACGAATCGACAGACAAAAAGGAAGCCATGTGTATTCCTTTTTACCAATTAAAAAACATCTGACATAGACAGTTCATCAGCACGAAAATGTGAGATAAATACCCGATTCCAGCAATATCCTGGCCAAGCATTACCAAGACCGGTCAGAAAAAATGGGCCATAACAGCATCACAAAGGGGATGAACAATATATGAAGAAAGAATAACAAAGAATAGAATAAATTAGTGCATAATGAAAGACAACTGGTCACATAAATGTACGTTCTGCATCCAGCAAGTGACCTTTTTATATAAGAAAGAGAATGTACAAATAAGTTCTTAAGACATCCACTGAGAAACCCTCCAAGATACAGCAGCAAAAACACCAAACAAAGAAGAAATAATCACCAAACCCAAAAACAATAATCCACAAACTACTGTAGCTATAATGAAAAAAATTGAAGCCTATAAAGATTGCCAAAGCTGACTCTATCCCGCAAGATGTCCAATATATCCCTCTCACATTCTTAAATATTTTCTTCCTCTCCATCTAGATGACCCAAATCACTGCTGACATACAACATCTCCCCAAAACAACCCCTTGTTTCTCACTCAAGAAATTAAAACAAAGGACATATTTAAACACTTTACCTTTCACATAATCGGCTGGAATGTCCCTTCTCAGATCAAATTCCCCAAATATCCATTTCCAGAAAGCTAAAGGTTAAAATTTTGGCTTCTTCTTATACACTACTGGGGATATACAAGCATGCAAGCATAAGGTTTTCTCCTTTAAAACCACAAGTATTAGCTTTCCATGGGAAACATTCTAAACTAAAACCCAAACTTCAGAAGAGACTATCCTTCCGGATTTACAGAATAGAATGGATTGAGGAAAAGAAGAGTTATCCATAAACACATTAGATTACTATATGGCAGAAAATTCACCCAAAGCTTCTAGCATCGACTTTCTCTTATCTTGCCTAAATGGGACCAGCACACTGTCTAGTCTGAGAAAGGAGCTCCCAAACTTCCACATGATTTAGCAAAAAGCTATGTCCCCCACCCATCTCTCTTGTCATAACCTATCTCCAAGTTTCTTTCAAGCACCAAAAACTTCGAAAACTAACACCATCTCGCCTTTAAACCAATACATTTTTCGATATCTCAACTCTATCCCTCAAGTAATAGCTTCCAACTTTCTCCTAGAGGGGAAACCAAAACTTCAATTGGGTATAAGGCATCATGCATCACACAGCTGCTGGCTGTAACTACTAAAAGATCCAAAAAGCCTACGAAACATAATCCGAAAGCTGCTACACATGTCTATCTATAGTCTATACACTGTTTGATATTCTAAGAGCTTTCCTATCACTAACTCAATCATCAAAGTTCAGCAGTATGCAAACTGCTCCAAGTACCAAACTTAGCTGATCCAACTCAAAATGCAAAATAAAAGACAACAACAAAAAAAAAAAAACTACAAAATAAACAAAAAATAAGCAACTCAAAAAAGCCCAACACTTTATCATTTTTTTTCTGAGAAAATTACAGGAACCAATCGGTCCGCAAGACCCAGTTTAGAATTTTCAATTTGAGCAAGATGGGTCCAAATTTGATAAACCCAGCTCAAAAAAGCTCGATGCTTTGAACACACAGCTGAAAATGGAAAGAAGGAAGAGTCACAAAAGCGAAGTAAAGGGAAGTGATTGTTACCTGGACATGGAATTGAGAGTAGTAGGGTGGCGAGTTCACCCAAATCGAAAGGAGCTTTTTAGGGTTTAATACTGTGGAGGGAGCTAGAGGAAAGAAAGAAAGAAAGATCGGTGCTTTGAGGACGAGGACCGGCATTTAGCTTTTCTATTATTACTGTGTTTTTCCTCTTGTAACAAATTAAAGTTTTTTATTTTTATTTTGTTTCCTATTTTGGTTTACTTCATGAATATCAACTTGAGTTCCTTTATCATCAAAAAAAAAAAGACTTGAGTTCCTTTAATGGCATAACCTGTTGATTTCGTTCCGTTGATGTAAATCTTCGTGTCCTTTATTTGCATTATTATTAAATGAGAGCATAGAGTTAGAAAATGGGAAACATTACACAAGTAGGAGGTTAGCAAATGGAACTACTCTAGTCGGCTGTGATTCTGTGAGGTTCTAGAATTGACCATCTGTCTGGCTGTTAATATCCTATCTTGAGACTTGAGAGCACACCAAACCAAGTACCTCTTCTCTCCGACATTTAGTCTAGTGACAACGGGAAGTTAAATCTATAACATTTGAGTTGTTTTTGATTCAAAAAAGTTTCATCTATACTTTTACTTTTGTTCACTTCAGGTCCTGTTGAGGTTGTGTCGGCTTAGAAATTCTGGCCATCTGTTATTTCATTTCATATGGAATGCGTAAAAGTGAAAATGTTGATAGTTAAGAGAGTCGTTATGCAGCTTATGCTCGTAAGTCATACCTCGGTGCAGAGTACTAACGAAGGAGAAAATCGACAATGAGAAATATGTAAACAACTAGCTTGTTTGTATTTCAATCACTTTCTCAGACAAGCCAACAGATCGAGTATTGGTCATTTCAATCCAGTTAGATATAAGGGAAAGAAGGAGAAGCCAAACAGATAGCAGATGAGCACCATAGTAAGACTTCATTTTATATAATTGATGCTTTCATCAAATATTGGAAGTTTCTTCACAATTTAACCATCAATCAACAGCATCCAAAACATGAGGAGCCTCTGGGTCCCTTTGGAAACATCAATAGTATATTATTCCGATACCAGGAATAATAAAGGATCAGATGAGCATACCGAGGATAGTCTGCAAAGAAATCAGTGTACAATTGTGCATGAAGAGAACTTGCAAGAGACTATCCAGCCAACTCAAACATGATTCTCCTGTGCTTGCCTTTTCTGATCCCTATCTGTGTGTCCAACCCTCCTGCCATGATCTTCTGCATAATCAAACCCATTACGATGAGAGGTTCCAGGCTCATAATCACGACGTTGCCTCTTCTCTACAGCATCAAGGGCAGGGCTTTCTGCCTTGCGTTTGGGTGATTGGTATCCCTGGCCACCATCATCATGTGCAGATACCTCACCTTCTTCCACAATATTCATATCAGTTCCACCGTACCCAACACTCTCTTGATTTTTTCCACCTTGTAAGTTCTCATGTTCTGCTACATTTGAGGGCTTAGAACGGCTTTGACTCCCAGCAGCAAGTTCAATACCATCTTCCAGTTCCCTCTCAATGAGATCATCTTCATCCATTAAATCTTTCTTCCGAATCATATCACCCTGGGACTTCCTACGTTTCTCCAGTGCTGCCTTCAACTTGTTTCTGTCAATCTTTTTAATGACATCATGAGGTGACTGGCCAAGTGCACCTGTTCTACTCTCCATACTTCGATCACATTTGTCCTGCAGTTCTCCTGCTTCTCTTGTTTCACATTTCCCATTATTTTCTTGACCCTCACATCCCTCTGACCCAAATTTTGATGCACTTTGAGATGGTCCTCCCTTTTCCTGGTGGGATGATATTGGTCCGGTGTGTTGATTATCTTTGCATTCAGCATCCACATTTTGGTCAGACGCATTTTTCATTTCTGTACTTCTGTAGTCATTATTTTGACTTTGCATGGTTCTAGGAGGTCCATCGCCATTGTCAACATCTGACTGCTCAGACGCTGGTCTAGAGGATGAAGATTTCAAGGTTCCGGGTCTTGTTGCATGTTCTTCATTGCTAGCTGTACCTTTAGTCGGGGCCCGATGAGTAGCACCACTAGCTGTACTTCCTTCAACTTCATTGGAAGCTGGGGCTCTATTCTGTTCATAAAGTTCCAGCATTTGATTGCTAACTTCTGCATGAAAAAAAAAATTGTGTAAGCTTGAAGCTGACAGGCCATATATTTGCAAAACTATTTAAAGAACATTACAGAAGATCCAACTACTATTAATTCTTCCCAACAAAACTAATGTAATTTGGCCAAACCATTTTCATTTTATTCCCAACCCATTCTAAATTTTGTACTTCTAGTTTTCCTTAGACCCGTTTTACTTTTAGTGAGTAGGAAAAGGCAAGGGTGGGAAACGGAGACTGATGATTTTGCTCTGAATTAAAATGAGGACACCCACCCTCCAATTGGCGTGGGGTGACATCAAACTCTTGCCACCAGACCTTCTCGCCATCTGACGGGAGCTTTACTTTGAGAAACTTGGCAGCAAGAAATATGGCACCAGCTGCGATGTGGTGGGGTTTAAATTGCAAGCAAAGAGATGTCCGAAGTCTGCATGCCACATTCCAAGTTCAAGAAGTAAACGAAGAAAGGCCAAAGACAAGCAGAATATACATGCGATCAAGCATACCCATCATTGACGAAATTCCATGCAACTTGAGCAAGGGCATTTTGTGCTACTTTAAATTTCTTTATCGCCTCAACAAGGGGTTTATAAGGATGCAATAAATTAAGATCAAAACCAAGAGTTGCAAGAACAACCCTCTCTCCACTTAGAATTAGTTCTTTCTGCTGTTCATATACCTCCTGCAGTATTTCAAATTGTATTATAGCACCAAGAAATATTCTAGAGCATGTAACGATCTTGAGGTAAAGTTGAGAACAAACGATCATCATGAATTCATGATTACGAAATCATTAGAATGATCATGATGAATTCACTCAAAATGAGTAGTGAGTAACACAGATATGATTTCAATGATTGGATGAGGTACAGGAATGTATTGTATAAGAGCATTGCGATAAAAACTACCTTTTGCTTGATCTTCTGAACTGCTGCAGGATCCTTCTTATGTATGATTTCATAAGAAACGAGGATAACATCTTTCAGTGGCCGTGGAGTTTCTTCGACTTTGCCAGCAAGAAACATACATACCGTTGCAATAGTCTGCAGTAACATTTTAAAGAGTTCAGTCAATGAAGTTGGAATCATCTACATCTCTCACTAGTAAAGCCCCTCTTAACACGTGCCTACAAGCACACACTAGTATACAATAAGTCACCACCAAGCATGATCACAACTTGCCCTATTTCCTAGAAAGTCATAATCTCAGCTCTTTATATTTTGTCATTTGAACTTTTTCTATTCTCCTACTTTTAGATTGAAACTAGAATACATGAATGGGCAAGCGTCCACAACAGCCAACACCAAATGTTAGTTATTGCCCCAGGTAGAAAGTCTAAGCTAACTCGGACATATAGCAAATAGAAAAAGCCAACAATAGGGGTTGGATGGCATTTAGATTTTCAGTGCTCACCCTTCTATCGTTTCTTGCATGTGATTGTCGAAGGAAAAATCGATGACAGAATATTATGGCTGTTGCAATTGTCACCTGGGGTCTGCATAACAAAATATTTAAGACCTTGATCATGCTGAATCAATGAGTCTAAACAAGGTAAAAAAAACGTATATGCAAACCTATTATGGAAAGAAAGATATATAATGTCAATTGCAATCTTTATTATGAGCCTTCCAAGCCTACTCAAAAGGTATTAATCAAGATTCAAGTCAAACCTAAATCTGTCTTATAAATTAAGCCGTAGTGAGAAACTAAAAGCATGCTAGATAGCTTATATCTATATTTTCTATAACCAGAACTTGTATTACAAAATCACTACAAGCCAAACAGCTTTACAGGAAGAAAACAACAAAACAAAAGGCCTCAGGACAAAGCAGCTCAATAAAACATTTACCTAACTGTCAGTTGCATTCACTTGTATACCTTTACTTTTATGTAAAATACCAAACACTTAATCAATCATCTCTTTACAATAGCTATTGAAACACAATTCTAATAGATTCAGCTCTATGGCACCCTTTTGGAATAAAACACAAACAATTTCAAATGCACATGACTAAAGCAATAACTCTGACGAGGTGTGTAGGGAAATCCAAAACAAGAACCAATATGAAGGGGAACTTTTCTCAGAAAAATTGACATAAACAAGCAAAGTGTATTTGATTCCCTTAATTTTTTTTTTTTTTTTTGTTCCAGAGATTCCCTTAAATTTTGCCAAGGTGTTAAATACCTGAAATAGAGAAGGATGCCAATTTTTTCTTGAAATGCTTCTTGAAAGATTCAAGAGTAATCATGACATGTAAAAAAGTCATTATTTTACGTAAGAAATTGTTGTATTTTATGGAATAGACACTTGTCCACAACCTTACTCTCTGTTGAGATCTTTCTAAAACATCCAAACTAGTAAGTTTTATGAATTTTACATGCAAACATATAGTTGACAAGTTCAGGTTGAAGTTGATGATGGAAGAAGCCATCACTACTGTGTATTATTTCTTGTGAGGATATAGCCCCAAAAAACCAAACTTCCTATATGCTACAAGCCTAAAATGAATTAAGCCAGGCATTTGTGAGGAACAGAAAGCTTAAAAAAAAATCATATCTTCCTAACAACAATCTTCAAAGCATCAAGAAGATTTTATATAAGAAACACAATTTTGAAATGAAGTATAAGAATTCAAAATTACTTCAATGGATGCTAACTAGGTAATATAGCAGCCAAAGGAAGTAGTTATGAGGCATGACTCTTATGGCTTTGGTTTCATGACTACAACAGCAATCTACCAAATAGTAAGGCAGAGACATAAAAGTTACATTAAAATACATACTAACAGGCTCAACAACAAAGAATCGGTTTAAAATAACTGCAAGATGAAATAAACTTGGAGGTAGCTCTCAGAAACTCACACTTTAAGTCTCATGCCCAAATCTTGTAGAAATGTACAGTATGACTTGCGTAGATATGTCTCCTTCTTCAAGTCGATGCCATCGAGTCTAGATGGAGAATTTTCTTCAATTTCCTTTCTGTAGAAGTACCAACAGGATCCTTCTTCCAGCCTCTCCTGAGCATTAGATGACCCACCATCATACATTCCAGTGATTCCACTATGAGAGGACTCAGCAGGCAAAAAACCAGCCATATATATCTCAGCTCGAAAATTACAACAAATTGGATGTACAAAATTTAGTGTTGAACGTTGTGAACTGGAACAGTCCTGTAATTTCCTGTTCATTGAGTAGCAGGCCGGTGAGGAAATGTTAGCCACAGGATACATAAAATATAAAATAAATGAGCATTCCGCACTAGCCAAAAATATAAACAGAACAAAGAATTCATATATAAGCTGCAAACAATTAATTCTCCCAGTCCTGAACAAGTCTCTCAATAACTACCCTATCTCTACACGCTAGAGTAAATACCAATGTATGGCCACATCATCAAGTCATCAACAATTACCCTTACATAAACTTAATCTACAAAAGGCCACTAGTTCACTCATCATTGAGTACCCAATTGTTTATCTCACAATATTGCACCTCATGATCCCTCATTTTACTCGTTTGAGATCAAATGATAACTCAGATTTCGTATGAAGTTTCAAATCTACACAACTTTGTTAACCACTCAATCAATTACAGAATTACAAAAAAAATCTACCAAAAAATTTAACCCTCGACAACCCTACAGGCACCCAATTTGTTCTAAAACCTATTCGCAGGGAATTCAATCAATACAAACAGAGCATTACCCTAAAGCTCCAATCTTTGCGTGCAAAAAGTATACAGAGAACCCCAACAATCAAAACCCTAATCGCTGGTAAGCATTTGAGATAACAAAGAGGGCGAATTTGGCATAATGCGCGGTTCAAAACGGGTCGTGAAATTGAATGCGATTAATGAAATTAAAAGGAAATCTAAATGCGCGAAAGCAAAGTAAGAAGAAGAAGAGAGTGAGATTACCTGGAATTGAGGGATAGGTACCCAATCTTCCCAATTTGGATTTTTAGGGTTTATGGTGCGGTGACTCTGAAGGAGAGAGACGACGAGAGAGAAGAGAAAAGAATCGCGGCTTGGGTCGAGGCCCGGTTTTTTAGAGTCGAGAGGAGCCTTTTCTTTTCTGTGTGTTGGATGATACGTGTCTTGTTTTGGGTGGATCGATTTTTTTCAAAGTTCAAACTTTACATTTCGAGGAAAAACCCCCCACCGATTTGAATTGCTTTGTAAATCTTAATAATTAATTTACATTTTCTAAACAAAAATATTTTAAGAATCATGAAAATTTCAAAGACGATTTTACTATGGATATTATGTTTAGATTGCATCTATCTAGTTTCCATCTCAAACTCTCCCACTCTTCCCCTTCAGAGGTTCATGAAATAGGAAATACATGGGTGATGTGTGTGGTAGATTTGTTAGTATTGTTGTTTTTATGTTTTTAGATGTAGGGTCATCAGTCTATAGTTTAGTGAGCTGTTAGTTTCCTCTCATTATTTCTATTTAGATCGAGTTGGAGACTCATGTTCTTTGTTATTAGTTTTCTATTTTTGCGTTTACAGGTTTGTAATTTGGGTTTGTCTTTGTTAATGAATTATTCATTTTTCTCCCAAAAAAAAAATTGCATCTAAGCATTTGGTTTAAGAACCACCATATTATTACTCATACAATCATGATGTCTACTAAATTGATTCATCTTCGAGTGTTTGACTACATTAGTACATCAGTAAGCCTATCGGTGTGCGAACCTAACACCATATTACATAAACCCTCCAGCACCCTTTAAACTATATGGGGGATGTACTCCACTTATACAATACGGGCTCACTTCAAATTAAAGAAATGAAAGATGTATTATCATTCTAATCTCGTACTCGATCACCTTATGCATGTCTATTCATTGATAGCTTTACACAATTCAAAAACAATCATCATAAGACGTCTTGTCCATAGAAACATTCTCAAAACCGATAGAACGCATCGTGTCATTCATGTGACACTAGAGTCGATCAAACTTGCCGGCCTCCGGCTCATCAACTCAAATGGTCAATGACCCTTGGCTGCCTTGTCATGTTGGTTTGGCGGGGCGTAGGTTCGTATTTTGGTTGACCAACATGTCGGCAGTCACGTGCGCCCACCCATAAAACAAAAGGAAGACACAACATCAAATAAAAATCTCAAACAAAATTTAAACTCAGAGCTGTCTCCTCCAGCTTTGTAAATCACAAAACTCTCTCTGTCTGTCGGAAACGGCTGAGATTGGGCGGGATGGCGACGGCGACAGCGCCGGCGAACAAGATCGAGAGGGCCCATCTGATGTACAGGGAAGGGAAGTACGAGGAGGCTCTGGGATTCTACACGGAGGCCCTGTCCATGGCCAAGACCAAACCCCAGAAGATTGCTCTCCACAGCAATAGAGCCGCCTGCTTCCTCAAGCTTCACCTTTTCAAAAAGGTCCTTCCTTTCTTCCTCTTTTCTCAATTACAATATCGATTACTTGCAAAAGAGTATGTGACTTTTGTTGGGTCTGAGATTTTTGGATATATGTTTGTTACCCAATTTTGAATTTTCCCAAATGGTTTTTAGTGTATATGAATTTGAAATTTTGTGAAGAAGAGCTCTTTATGCACATGGTTGAGGATGTTTGATATGATAACACTATTAAGTCCACTGTAGGCCCTTTGTCTAATAAGTTATCTTTCACTGTATAAGACGATTCTAATTTTTAAGCTCTTTAGATTTTTATGTGAGTTGGAGTTTTGTTTCTTTCTATCGCTATAAGGAGACCCGGCAGCTAATGTGAACTTTTCGGGGATAAGTTTAAAGAGTCTTCTCGAACTCATATGCTCTTTCCGGGGTGTGTGATTGCCTTTTTGTTAGGAAAGGCAATTCCTTTTCTTATTACAAATGGACAAGCAGCTACTTAGATCAGATTCAAGTCCTAAGTTCTAGAGCATCAGTTATTTAAGTCTTTCTGCTTGCAGTACTGCCTTTATTTTTGAATTCCGTATCTGCTAGTTATGAGTTCAAATACTGCCAGACTTGGGACGGAGAAAGTAGTGGTAGTTGCTTAGTTTGAGTTATGAGGAAGCTGAAACCATTTCCCTACAAAAGATAGATTTTTGCTTAGGTGGAACTATAATTTGTTTCATTGTTTGTGGATCTGGTGTATGGACAAAGGAACCCATTCAAGTGATGTATGTCAAAGAAATTATTCTTTTTTGGTTGTTAAGTGATGCTTGAAATTCGGTATGGTCTGTTGAGCACAGGAAAATCATGCATCCAGACATGGGTCTTTGACTTGGCTGTGTATTAATGTAGCTTATTATTAGTGGAGCTTGTACCTTTTGGTCTTGTTTCTCTTATTTCTATCTATTTTCTCAGTGCGTTATAGATCAAATTTCATCCATAGAAATTTGTTTCTGGCATTTTTGTCCTCTCTGGTGTTTGTTCTTTTCTGTTAATTGATTTCTTACATGACTTCATTCTGATCATCTTAGGCTGCAGAGGAATGTACCTCAGTCCTTGAGCTTGATTACAATCATACCGGAGCATTGATGTTGCGGGCACAGACCCTGGTGACACTAAAGGAGTACCGCTCAGCAATCTTTGATGTTAATAGGCTAATAGAGTTAAACCCATCATCCGAAGTGTATCAAAACCTTGAAGCCCGTTTAAGGACGCAAGTGGTACAATCTCTTATCCTTTCTGCCAAATTTTCATTAATCCACGTAGAGTTTGCACATTAGTTATGCTCCAGTAATTGATGATTAGAGGCCATTTAAGAAATTGCAAAAGTTTGGTGACCTGCTGCATTGTTATAGAATGATTTGCATTTAGAATCTAAAATCGGAAAGCGTCAGAGCGAGAACTTCAGGTTTCTGTTCCTTTGTATTTGACATAGAATTATCATCATCATCACCATCATCATCATCATCACAAGTTTGCAATTGTGAACATCATCATTGCTATAAATTTACAATTATGAACATCATCATCACCAGCAGCAGTGCAGCAGGTGCTGAAATCATAATTTGCACATGTCAATTTCCTGGCTGAGTAAGAAGTTATTTTTTCTGCTTGAGGAAAGTCACTGGCTCCAATACCCGAGTCCGAAGCAGAGCTAGAAGAAGAGGAAGAAGAAGAGGGTGAAGCTGAGCCAAATAGATATGGGGAGAGAGAAGAGCAATATATAAGAAAAGAAGATGTAGTACCTTCGAGGGAAAGAAAGGATCAGCATGCTGAGGTTAATAGGACTACTGTTCCCTATGTTATCCCACTCAAGACACCAACAAAGAAGGACTCTGCTGAACAAGAAAGGGATCCAAAACAAATCTCTGTGAAGACTTCCCCGGCTGAAGTTGTTACACCAGAATATGTCAAAGAATTACCTTTAAAGGAAAAGGGATGGCAAGCAATCCCAAAACCAAAGGGACACTCTTCTTTGGACTATGGACGGTGGGACAGTGTGGAAGATGACTCTAGCGAAGATGATGACGATGATGATGAGGAAGAATCTCAACCACAGTATCGGTTCCGTGTAAAAACTGTTGGTGTTCGGCCGGTGAAGTGAAGAGAAAATTATACACAGTACTCAAACCAGACAGTAATGATCATAGTGAGTTCAAAATCTAAAAAGATTCAGTGGTTTCATATGCTGAGGATTCTATAGCTATGAGAATCCAGCTTTGGCATGTTAGCAAACTTGACAATTGTATTGTCATAGGAATCAGGATTTTGCGTGTTGTCCATTTCAGTTGAATCCGTCGAATCTGTGCGGTTGTATATTGCGATCTGCCATTTTCGAATTATACATGCTTCAGCACAGAAGGGCTCTGTCTACAATTGAGATCAAACTTGCACAGATTTATTATTGCTTATGAGCGTCAGGCAATCGTTGCTACTTAATGTAATTATGTACTGTTGTACATTGTCTGTGATGCTTATATGAAACTTGGAAAGCTTGAAAAGCATGGAAATTTGGGAGTTAACTGAACAGATGATACATGATTTCAATATTTAATTTATTTTTTATTACACTTTCTGGTGTCTTGTCAAGTAGATTAGTAAGCAGAGCGACACAAATGGATGAGTTTTTGTGTTGTATCATTTTGGGCAACAATTGCTAATGTTCATATTATTTGTTTATCCAAATACAAGCAAATTCAACTCTCAAGTCTCAAGTAACATTAGTATTAATACTTGTCCATATTTAGAACTATAGAAAAACATTCAAGAATCTAGATGTTGATAACAAACTATTACAAGAGCTAAGGAGCAACATCTACAATAGAACCAGTTTTCTTCCTTCTAATTTGAATTTTTTCCGTCAAGAACAGGCAATGCTTGACATAAAATCTCAGCTGCCTTATCCAGCTCCTGTTCACTTATGATCAATGGAGGCACTAGCCTAACAACATTACCTTTTCCAGCAGTTAACACAAGAAGGCCTGCATTTCTACATGCATCCACAAGAGGTGAGGCAGGGACATCCAATTCAACTCCAAGAATAAGCCCAAAACCGCGTATTTCTCTCACATGAGGATTTCCTCCCAGCTTCTGATTTAAGATACGTTTGAAGTAGAGACCTTTTGTAGAGACGCTGTTCAGAAAACTGGAATTTGATATCTTGTTGAGAACAGCTAGGGCAGCACTGCAGACGAGAGGTGCACCAGCAAAAGTACTTCCATGGTCACCAAAAGCTATGGCAGAAGCAACTCTTTCAGTAACCAATGCAGCTCCAATGGGTAGGCCTCCAGCTAGTGGCTTAGCTAGAGTCATTATATCTGGGAATACACCAAACGCCTCATGTGCCCAAAGGTACCCAGTTCGGCCTAAACCACATTGTACCTACCAGGGAGAAAATAAATAAAGGAAGTGGAACATGAAAACTGTCTGGTAGGAAGCAAATACAGTTCTAATACAATTATACAGGTAACATCATACTATAAAAGAGAGCAATACTCTATAAACTTGAATCTTTTAGGCCCAGGTTACTCGATTCCTGTTTCCTTTTATATATTGAAAGACTAGTTAGTACTGAATAATCTACGAGACATAGATTTATTTATGTAAAACCTTCTTTTTAAGAATCAGGCATTTATTATAGTTCTTTTACCTTTACTAGTTGAGGCTATTACAACAGCAAAAAATTTATAGCAGGCAAGTAGCTAAGGAATTCAGGTTTAACTGTTGCTGGTATAATGTAACAATTATTTAGGTACTAGACAAATATTATATTACATCCAGATGGATATGATACCAAAACTACAAACCAGAAACATGTATTTTCACAATTAAGTTTGACTTACAAGTCTAAATTATGGTTTGTTCAACAACCATACATCTATAAAAAAAAATAATAATAATAATAATAATAATAATAATAATAATAAAAAACAGAACTGAAAGCAGTAATGAGATTACCATGAGCTTTAAGTACTGAATCAAAGGAAGAACAAATAAAACAGAAACAGGTTCATATGCAAAACTTTTTTGTGCCATTTGGTAGAGCAGAGTGGAAAAGACCATATTTACAAGTGAAAAAAATAGTCCCAGGTGATCATACATGGGCATATGGGCTGATGCTGGACGTCATTATCGTCACTATCACCATTATCAAAGGGCTAAGAAATGAAACCCCAATTGCAATTACCGATTAAACCAAGACTCAAAATGATTTTGGTGCAGAAATTAAAGTCTAAAAAAATAAGAATACAAAATTGGAGAACTCATTTAGCATTATGAATTCAACAGAAACTGAGGCAAAGGTAGCCCGATTACCTCATCAAACACCAGAAGAGCCCCAGCCTCATCACAAGCAGTACGCAGGAATTGCAGAAACTCCTTGGTAGCACTGTATATGCCCCCTTCACCCTGGATAGGTTCGACAAAAACCGCGGCAGTTTTTCCAGGCTGAATCAATTCTCTTGTAGCCACTATATTTCCATACTCTGCAAATGTGACTCCAGGCATGACAGGCTCAAATGGAGACCTGTAATGCTCTTTGCTAGTCAAGGCAAGAGCACCCATGGTCCTGCCGTGGAAGCTGTTAGTGAAAGAGATGAAGTTTGTGGCAGGCTCTTTAGCATCGGGATGATTGTGTCTCTGAAACTTCCTCGCAAATTTAATGGCTGCTTCATTTGCTTCAGTTCCAGAATTAGTGAAAAACACACGGTCTGCAAAACTAGAGCCCACCAATTGCTTAGCTAGTTCCACCTACAACATGCAATGACATAAGTCCATAACCAATCATAACAACCACATAACTAAAAATGCTGCCATCTTCTCTATCATGACCATAGTGATGATAAAATAAAGAAATAAACTTTCCAAAGGGAATACAATTTCTTGGCAATTGAAAAAAGAATAGTTGCCAACAATACAAGATAAACCTCAAACCTGAGGGATGGAGTAGTAGACGTTGCTGACATGGGTGAGGGTATTGGCCTGTTCAACCACAGCCTTCAACCAATCCTCATCACCATGTCCAAGTGCATTCACCGCAATCCCCGAGCTCAAATCCAGATACTCTCTCCCC
Source organism: Fragaria vesca subsp. vesca (assembly GCF_000184155.1). Lineage (NCBI taxonomy): Eukaryota > Viridiplantae > Streptophyta > Magnoliopsida > Rosales > Rosaceae > Fragaria > Fragaria vesca. Next base: position 9,635,496 of record NC_020493.1, on the reverse strand, counting down.
TCGGTGTCGAACAATTTACAACCTTTGCCACTGGCCAACACCACTGGAGTTCTTGCATAGGTCCCCACCACAACCTTCGCCTCTGTCTCTATAACCTCCTTGCTCTTCACAGACCCAGATTTTGATGCAGTAAATGGTTGTGCTTCCACATCAAGGCTGAGACAAGCTGTCACCGGTCTCTGCCCATTGATTAGTCCGACCCTTCGGTCCAAGTTTGGACTGAATTGACGGCGGAGATTCAGAGCTTGAAATATTGTGTTGGAGGAGATTTGAAGGGAAGTCATTGATTCAACTATTGGAAAGCATCAGTGATTAATGCAATGCACAAAACCCAAATGAGAGATGATTCAAGACTAGAGCAGATCCCAAAACCCAGTAACGAAATGCAATTGGACATAATAACAAATCAATGAAAATGCCGACTTGAATCAAATACCCAATGAATCAGAAAGTTAAAACCTAAAAGATCTCAACTTTCAGAGAACAGCATAGCAAATGTTACTAAAGATGAAAAATTTATACGAATTACGAGAAGGGCAATAGATTGAAAGTACCTGCGTGGAATTGGTGAATGAGAGAAGACGAGAGAAGAAAGCAAAAAGAAGACAGATGACTGCGTGATGTGCAACTAGGGATACAAACGGCGGGCTCACACTGTGTTTGGCGGGTTAAGGTGTACGTGTCCCCACCTTTTCACTCATTCGTTCACACTCTAGGCAAACGACGTCGTGGCAAAAGCATGCTTTTACTTTTTACTTTTTACGGTGACATAGAGAGAGTGAAAAAGTAAAAACGAGATTATACGGAGACAAGAAAGTCGTACCCAAAACGAGAAATCCTACTGATACTAACAAATAAACCCAAAATTCATTTAAACAGGGAATGGAATCCATACGAAATCAAGAGTACTTATTATTGATCAATCCTTCAAATGCATCAAAAAGGGGTACAAGAAAGTTTGAATCTTTTGATCAACTGACAGGCATGAATTTGTAATGAACATCAAAAGCATAGAATTTACAGTAAACTAGCTGAGATTTCAAACAAAAGGATCAGTTCAACACAGAGAAATCAGAGAATCGCTCAGCAAAACACAAGTACAAAACCAAAGAAGATAGGGAAACCCACGTAGTTAAACGCCGTCGTCGTAGATATGAACTGACGGAGATTCTGGTGCTCCTAATTAGCTGTGCACTACTGGTGTAGTTCAAAAGAAGAGCTTCTTCTTGGGGTATAACATGATCTTATTGTTCTTTAATCTTTGTGTGTTTGAGTTACTTTGTGAGCCATATAATTTTTTGGGGTTTTTATTTATATATGCTGTAACATGCTATGAAAGTTGGAATTTGATTTGGGAATTCATCTTGTCATTTGGTGATATGATAGTTTATATGTACCCTTAGAATAATGCGTGACATCGGTGGCTTTTCATTTTTTTGAAAGAGAATATATGGCAAGACAAACACACTACAACAATATGGGGTAAAGGCCACACAAGGTGTGTGGCTTTTAAAGGTGTCGCAAATCACCTTATGTGTGGCAATTTTCCTCATACCCCACCAATACCTACACTGTTACTCTCATTTGCCACACATAAGGTAATTTGTAACACCTCTAAAGGCCACACACCTCCACACAAGATATGTGGCCTTTGCTCCATATTGTTGTAGTGACACGAACCAGACAAACAACAAAGTCCTTAATTAGATTAAATGGATTGATGGAGTACTATTATTAGTTTGTGTGTGTCTGATTTTCAGTCCTCTTTCAGTGCCCTCCAAATGTATAAGAGTTTGAGTTTAGGACTTTGGATGCATGAAACCCAAGATGGACATGAGAACGATTGATTGGGAGGACTCGGCAGGGGATTGGTTTAGGGTCGGATAGTGTGAGTCGGCATGTAATAACTTATACGGTTGAAATGGCGATATAATTGAACTCTTAATAATCTTTGTTGTCATAAGACGTGCAAAAATGAGTTGCAATGCACTTGTTTGCTAGCTCGATCATTCTCTTTATATGGAAATAAAAGTAATGAGGGTAGCTGCAACGTACCACTAGCTAGAAGTTGATGCTATACTAGTACTGCAAAATATGCGAGTCAATTCAAGTTTTTGTTTTCAGCTGTTTCAATCTATTACTACTTACAATGTTCGTAAGACCTCATGATAAGCTGTCGATCTCTCGCAGTGTTAGCCTGTTAGGTCATCGTTACCAAGTTCACTTCAACCTCAATGTGGTCTTTGGCATGTACTAGCAGTCTAGCAGCTTACATGAAATGTGATATTATGACTTTAAACTTAGTTTCCCACCAAAATAAGTTATGCAAACGTACGGCAGGTCTTTTCCAAATGAGTTTTATGCCATTAATTAAGATTTAAAAAGCTATTGTCATATTTGTCACTCAATGATAATCCTACAGCAATTCGCTCACTCATCAAAATCATTGATTTAGTAAGCCTTTTCAGGTTCATTAGCTCAAATGACGTACGTTGATTATTAGGCTTCGATAGAACTCATAATAAACTCGTTGTTTGTTTGATAAAAATTAATTATGACTAAAACTAGAGTTTCAATCGGCAAAACTGATCGATGAATTGCCGTGTATATATATATATATATGTGTGTGTGTGTTGTAGCTATATGAACAGACGTGGCATTTCCTACTCATCCTGCATCCTTCAACTCATGCAGACAAGCCTGGTCAGTGAAAGGAATTATAGATTTATTGTATTGAAATGCAGAAATTTACCTATATAACATTATAACATTTGTTGGTTAACTGTTCATAAGGAAAGGAACAATGTGCTGACTATTGTGACCCTACTGTGGTGTAGAAAATTTTGTGTGCGTGTGCCCTCAGTTTTTAGAAAACCACGATATTACCACACCTTAGATATAATATATAATCAGTATAACATAGTTATTTTGTTTGCTCTGTGTCGTGAAGAATGGTTGTTTCCACGCTCTAAATCACAAGCCATATGTGGCTAGAGTTTTGATGTAAAAAAATAAATAAAGGCCATCCGTATTTTATTTTTAATGAAATCTGGGTTTCTGTTAAATTGTAAGTATACTAATTTAAGTATCAATGACAACTGTGCAATCTAAAATCTTTGGTGATATCAAGATATACTATATAGAATTCATGTATCTTGAATAAGATGTCTCCCTTTTATAACTGTAGTAATTTTCTTCTTGAATAAAATTAATTTTACCTCGCTCTGATATTCTTTAGCTTCATTGTGTCTGAATGATCTTTTGTAATTTTTTCTTCTTTTTCAAAGTGATGTTTTTTTGAATTTCATGTTCCAATTGGAGGTGTTTTACAGGCTTATTAACATTCACCTTGACTAAAGCAATGATGTGATTATCATATGTTTTGTGATCACCGTGAATAACATATTCAAGTCTACGTCATCTTTGACAAGTG
>NC_020493.1:9598761-9629804 GCF_000184155.1 Fragaria vesca subsp. vesca | reverse complement strand
CTCTCTCTCTCTCTCTCTCTCTCTCTCTCTCTCTCTCGTAGTTACTAACCGTTGTTGCTTATATCATGTGTTGCAGATCACGATGGATCCACAGCAGCGACCAAGACAAGAGAATGGAGGAGACCTTCAACGCAAAGTTCTGGTCTTTCTGACCCTGGTGACCTTCAAGGCCGCAATCAGACTTGGCATCGCCACTATCACTCATTCGAAACCATCCTCAGTTTCCATGACTGACGACTACTATCTGATACTCTTCTTTGTGTTTAAAACCCTAATATGGACAGTTTATCTGCTCACACTTTATGCTATGGTGGTTATCGTTTTCTCTCTTCATCGAACAGAGTCAAGGTGGCTGGTGCTTCCACTCCTCCCTCTACATATAGCGTTTGACGTGCATTTCTATTCACTAAAGCCGGCAGAGTACTGGGATTCGTCGAACTTACAAAATGTTCCTACAATCTCTCTTGCATTTGCTTCCATTATCGTGGCTTTTTACCATAAGGTCACTCGTGATTTCATATGGAAATTACTGTACGTGTGAAATGGATACTTGAGCGTCAAAGAAACTGAGGACATTATAGACCAGTTGTTGAAGCTGGGTGGCTATTTAGGTTTTTTTTTTTTATTTTATTTATTTTATTTTATTATTATTTTTTTTTATCAAGGCTTTAGTTTACCTTTGGGTGTTCTGCAGATTTTCTATCTTGGATATTATAAAGAGAAAATCGGAGTACGTACGTAGTTGTCCCTAGGGATTATTAGTTAGTTTATGCTTATGGCATGGATGATTATTTTTGGTTATGCTTATCGAATTTGATATGCCACAGATCCAAACAAGAAATGTATTTTGATGGACTTAGTTTGTGTTTGTTGTCGCTGAAGATTTGTGTTTGTTGTCGCTGAAGATTTCTATATAACTTGTTACTAGCTTGATTGATTTTCAGTAATGTCTCAATGAAACATATTCATCTTTAATAATATCATTGAAGAAACTATTTCAAAACCCTCCAAATATATAAGAGTTTGAGTGACTTTGGATGCATGAAAGCCATCGTGGACGGCTGAGAGCGATTGGGAGGACTCGAGAGGCATCAAACAAGAAAACTCTTAATTAATCTTTGTAGTCATGGACTCATTACGTACACATGAGTTGCAATGCACTTGTTTACTCATTCTCTTTCTATGTAAGAAAAGGTTAATGAAGAGGTAGCTGCAACCACTAGAAGTCGAGAAATTTATAATGCAAAGGAATTAAGGAAATGTGAGTCAAGTACTCAAAATTTGTTTATTTGCTAAGAATTGTTTCTGTGGCTCAGTTATTTTCATAGTTTCAGTTCATAGTGTGAGTATTGCAGCCCCCATCCCATGTCGTCTAGTCTCTAATTAAGTTAGGGTGTATTTATTACCACCCACAAACCATTTTGCTCATCCCACATTATTTTCACACCCCACTTATATAATTTTAATTGTAAGTCTACTTTGTTCACCTATAAACAATACCTAAAAAACATTTTTCTCAATTCTACTTTGTTCACCCTAGCTATATTCTCTTCATATATTTTGTCAAATTCAGATTTGCTCAAGGTAATTAAGTAAAATCACCAAGCGAACAAAAATTCTCATAAAAGTGTAAATCCAAGTTAAAGAACATGAAAAAATTATCAAATTCAATGGTATCAGTCGATATCAAAATACACAATGTCTGTAAATGTATCTCTAGTAACAATGTCTTCTTCTAAGTTTCTTGAACTGATCTATCCGTTGTTCATAAATACGGTACAGTAGTTGTCCATGAGAATTTACATATAAAGTCGACATGAGAAATAATGGGTAAAATGATAGACGAATCATCAACAAAGAAAATTAAAAAATATAAATAGTTTACCTCATCTTCAGGTTAAATGTTTGCATCTTCAAACTCATGACCGAATATGATAAATATGGGTTAGAGTTATGAAATTTGTGTTCATCCAAAACAAAAAGATAAAAAAGAAAAAAAATTGTAATTTGTAACAATTTATTGTCCCTTACTGTAATTTTACATTAGAGTATTTTAATATTTCAATAAATCAATAATGTGTGGGGTGAGAAAAGTGGTTTGTGGGGTGGCAATAGACGCACCCTTAAATTATTCCATCTGTTTCAATTTGTAAATCCATATTTGGATACTTCCTTTATTTCATTACTACTTGCAATGTTCTTAACGTACACCTCTATAATTTTTTCTTCTAAAAAAAAAAACCAATATAAGCTGTCGTGCAGTGCTAACCGCTAAGCCATCGTTACCCATTGTACAAATTCACTCACTAATGAAAATAATTTTCTATTAAGCTTTTCGGATTAGCTCAAATCACGTTATGATTAGGCTTGATCTTCTCTAATATAAACAAAACAGAAATCTATTCCTATCAAGTATGACTAAAACTAGAGTTTCACTCGGCAAATCCCATGAATATATTGTCATATATATGCTCCGGCCGTATGAATAGACCGTGGCATCTCCTACTCATCCATTCCTTCAAAACATGCAGATCAGCAGCACGTACTAGATATCAAATCTGAACAAGTCAATATATATCAGAAAGTTTTGATAATTTGATCGATCGGTTATTCAGTTGATGCAATTATTCTGCGCGCGGCTACCAAAATATCACATTCAAAGCCGTATTGATTCTCCTTTGTTTCTTCCCATTCGATGGATACATAGAATTGTCAATATCGTGAGCTGTGTGTCAAGTTTTCTTCGAAATCGGCCAACTCATGACAACACCGTAGAATATGAAATGACTAACTTCAATTCGTTGGATGAACTTGGAGGTCACATTTTCATCTGTACAAACCATGGGAACTAGCCATGGTAAACTTTCTAGGCAAATATTTTTGTATCAAATCTCTAAATAATATTTGATTTTGGTTCCTACTTAATAGAAAAAAATTAAGCATGTAGACATGCTTAATCACCAATACAAGTCTCATCATAATCCATGTGTTGGAAAGTAAATCTTCTGTATTTGGAATGTTGATTCTGTTTGTATACATGCCTTTTATGTTCCTGACTTGTAGCTAGTTTTAGCTTGATTGTAGGAGAGGAAACTGATCCTTGATTGATGTAATAGTTAGCCTTATGTACATGTATATATAGCATGTAATCTCTTCGTGAAATATAAGGACGATCAATATATTCAGATCTCTTTGTCTTCAGTTTCTTCATCTTGTTTCCAGCTTTTCATGGTATCATAGCAGGACTAGATCCTGACTCTATAGCCACTGCATATTATCTCTCGTGCAACAAATTTTCTGCACATCTCGTTGTACTCTATATCTCGTACAACAATTTTCTCTTGTCTTCATGGCAAATCAAAATATCAAATCATTTCTTAGGGATCATCCTAATTATCCGGCATTGGTGATAATGTTCAATCAAAGTAATCAGTCAGATCAACCCATTCGGCAAAGCAGTTCCTCCATTTAGACTATTCCTCTCTCCAAGCAACAACTTCAACATGTTTTGGCTATTTTGAACCACAAAGGATCTAATGATACACAAGTCAATGCTGCCGTAACCACGCCAAGTTTCTCTAAGATCACTTCCCGCCGTTGGATCATCGATAGTGGCGCAACGGACCACATCTCTTCGTCTGAAAGTTCATTGTTACATAGTGATAAAAATTGCTCATTGCCTCCCGTGTTGTTACCTAGTGGAGAAAAAACTAATATTGTTGCTAAGGGTTCCTTACCTCTGAATTCTGTGTACTATTTGCATGATGTGTTGTGCGTTCCTACATTCAAAGTTGATCTAATGTCCGTGAGTCGATTAACAAAAAGCATGAATTGCTCAGTGATTTTTTTTCCTTATTGGTGTATTTTGCAGAATCTGGCTACAAAGAGAGTGATTGGTTTGGGTAAGAAGCGTGACGGACTGTATTATTTAACGGCGTTAGCGACAGAGAAAACAAAAACCAATCCTCATCCATCATCTGACCACCAACTAGTTTGTAACCTCACCATCTCTCCTACTGATCTATGGCATAGCCGGCTAGGTCACGTTTCCCATCCTCCTTTGAATTTCATTGCTAAGAACTTCTTAAATATTTCAGTTCAGCCTATTGATGCTTGTCCTATTTGTCCTTTGGCTAAGCAGCATCGCTTGTCTTTTGGTTCTAGTTCCATCTCAACTGAAAAACCGTTTGATTTAATTCATTGTGATATCTGGGGCCGCTATAAACATCCTTCTCTTTCTGGTGCGCATTACTTTCTCACCATTGTTGATGATTACACTCGCTTCACATGGGTTTTTCTGATGAGACACAAGGATGAAGCACAACCAATTTTAAAGAGATTCTTTAGCCATGTTTTCACTCAATTTTCCGCTCGTATTAAAAATTTTCGTAGTGATAATGGTGGGGAATTTCTTTCACTCCGTTCCTTCTTCAATGACAATGGTGTTATTTTTCAACATTCTTGTGTTTACACGCCTCAACAAAATGGGGTTGTGGAACGTAAACACCGCCATATTTTACAAGTAGCCCGAGCCTTGAAGTTTCAAGCTCAGATTCCTACCCAATTTTGGGGGGATTGTGTTCTTCATGCGGTTCACATCATCAATCGATTACCTACACCTGTTCTTTCCTTCAAAACTCCATTTGAACTTTTATATTTGAAACCACCTCCTTATCATCATCTTCGTGTGTTCGGCTGTTTAGCCTATGCCACTAATGTTCATCCTTCACACAAGTTTGCCCATCGAGCTATGGCTTGCATCTTCATAGGGTACCCGGTTGGTCAAAAAGCTTACAAATTGTTTGATTTGTCAACCAAAAAAGTCTTCACTTGTAGAGATGTACGTTTTCACGAAAATATACTGCCATATGCTTCTGTTAAGCCCACCTTGTCAGTCCCACCGGCGGCCCAATCCAATGGTCCACTTTTCTCTAATCTCAGCCCAACACCATATATTGACCATGTTTTTGATCATGACCCTATTTCTTCCTCACTTCAGCAAACGCCCAACACAATCACATCTCTTTCATCTCCTCATCACAACACAGCCGCGTCCTTTCCTCCCAAATCCGATCTGCCACCTTCCAGTTCTCCTCCTCCACCGGCGTCAGTGCCTCCTCCGTCGGTATCCACGCCTTCATCTTCCCCTCTCCAGGGTGTTCCCAAATCTCCAACTTCACAAATCGGCCTTGAAACTCAATCAGATTTCAACCCGACTCCGGCCTTCGCCTCTCCCTCTCCGGCTTCTCCGGCACCGGAAACTTCGTCCGACCCGCTCAACCAAAACAACCCATCTCCTCCTTCACCCAAACCAACCCTCTTCTCTCCTGACCCGCTAGCACCATCCCTTGAACCCCTCCGTCGCTCTAGCTATGTCACCGCTCCGCCAGTGAAATTTTGTGATTATGTTTGCTCTAATGTCACACATGTTTCCCCAGATCAATCCTCTACTTTGTTTTCAGGTCCGAAGAAAGGCACCCGCTACCCACTGACGAATTTTGTCTCTTATCATCAATACAAGCCAAAGCATCGGTCTTTCAGTGCTAATGTCAGTGCTGTTACAGAACCACAGTCCTATGCCGAAGCCGCCGCTCATCCAGAATGGCGAGCGGCAATGCAATCTGAACTGGAAGCTCTCAATGATAATGGTACATGGACCCTTACCTTCCTTCCTGTCGGCAAGAAACCGATTGGCTGCCGTTGGGTATATAAGATCAAGCACAAGTCCGATGGCTCTATTGACAGGTACAAAGCACGGTTAGTGGCCAAGGGGTTCACACAATTGGAGGGTGTCGATTATCAGGACACTTTTTCCCCTACAGCTAAGATCACTTCGGTACGGTGCTTACTGGCGTTAGCTGCTGCTCGGGGCTGGTCTCTCCATCAGTTAGACGTCAACAACACCTTTCTTCATGGCGATCTTGACGAAGAAATTTATATGTCTCCGCCGCCAGGGCTTCGGAGACAGGGGGAGGAGCATTTAGTTTGTCGGCTACATAAGTCCTTGTATGGCTTGAAGCAGGCATCACGGCAATGGTTTGCCAAATTCTCTAATGTTATCCAAGCCGCCGGTTTTGTGCAGTCTTGAGCTGATTTATGTTGATGATATTTTAATTACGGGGAATGATTCCATCAGTATTGCTGCAATTAAGAAGTTTTTGCATAGCAGTTTTCGTCTTAAAGACCTTGGTGAATTGAAATATTTTCTAGGAATTGAGATTTCTTCTTCTAGAAATGGGATTTTTATGTGTCAGCGCAAATATGCATTAGAGATTGTGAAAGATGCGGGGCTATTAGGCGCAGCCCCGGTTGATACTCCAATGGAAAGAGGTTTAAAATTGTCAGACAAGAGTGATTTACTCAGAGATCCAAGCCGCTATAGAAGATTAGTCGGCCGTCTAATATACCTCACTGTTTCAAGGCCAGATATTACCTATGCCGTCCATGTCTTGAGTAGATTCATGCACCAACCTCGAAAGAGTCATATGGAGGCAGCTCTTCGAGTTATTCGATATTTGAAAGGTGCGCCTGGCCAAGGCTTATTTTTCTCTTCAACGAGTGATTTAAAATTACGAGCCTATTGTGATTCGGATTGGGGAGATTGCCCACTCACTAGAAGGTCTACTACTGGTTATTGTGTCTTCCTTGGACCTTCATTGATATCCTGGAAATCAAAACGGCAGAAAACAGTGTCCTTGTCCTCAGCTGAAGCTGAATATCATGTAATGACCGGAGCTTGTTGTGAGTTAACATGGCTTCGGTATTTATTGAGAGACTTAGGACTTATTCATCACGAACCTGCCTCATTGAGCTGTGACAATAAGGCTGCTTTGCATATAGCAGCTAATCCAGTTTTTCATGAGCGAAGACGACATATTGAGATGGATTGCCATTATATTAGGGACAAAATTCAAGATGGTTCTGTAGTTGCAAAGTATGTCAGCTCTACACATCAATTGGCCGACGTTTTGACTAAACCTTTGGGGAAAGAAACTTTTGTTCCTATGGTCCGCAAGTTGGGAGTGCAAAATATTCACTCTCCAACTTGAGGGGGAGTGTTGGAAAGTAAATCTTCTGTATTTGGAATGTTGATTCTGTTTGTATACATGCCTTTTATGTTCCTGACTTGTAGCTAGTTTTAGCTTGATTGTAGGAGAGGAAACTGATCCTTGATTGATGTAATAGTTAGCCTTATGTACATGTATATATAGCATGTAATCTCTTCGTGAAATATAAGGGCGATCAATATATTCAGATCTCTTTGTCTTCAGTTTCTTCATCTTGTTTCCAGCTTTTCATTCAGAGTCTCGATAAGTTTTATTTGAGTGTAATTTTAATGATATCGTACTATGTTTGCCGTTCAATGTTGGTGTATATATGCATGATAAGATAAAAAAATGATACATGAATTCGTGCAAGTCAATATATCAGATCGAAAGTCGGTGGCTCATGAGCAGATGTTTGGTTAATACAGTTTCTTCAACACATGACCACCAAAATCTGCAACCAACAAATTCAAACCATCTTAATTTCCTTTCGCTTGTTCTCACTTCATATATCGAATCGTGTGAACCTCTTACATTTTCTTAGAAGTCGGCCAAACTTGCGAGACTGTATAGCAGGAAACTAACTTCCTTGGATCAGTTGGGAGGTCACATTTTCTTGAAACAAATCAAACTATGGCAACCCCCGGCCAGTTACTTAATTGTCGTACATTCTTGAAGTCAAATCTCAACCATCTGGGGTCTAAAACAAACCCTCTCATTTTCCAACTTCATCACGAAAATTGCCAACCCAGAAAATGACCAAATTTGCTTGCAAGTTTCCATATAACACCAAATTTAAAACAGTGACTTACCTACTGTCACATAAGATGTAAAATCTCTGGTCCCCTTTTGAAGAAATATACCAAATGCAAGGGAGGGAGGTTGATCAAAGTAGACCAGTGAATATATACTGACCAATAGATTTGAGATATTAGTGTAGTTTTGACCAAGAAGGAAGAAAGATATGCATATCACGTGATAGTCACATGTGAGGTAGGAGACAAATTAGGGTTTTTGGTACTTTGGTGTATGCATGGTTTTATTCGTATGAGATAAGCAAATCCATAAGTGAAGTTGGACCAAATCAAGTTAGTTGGATAAGAGCTTGACTCGATCAGATTTGCCATTCTGGGTTTTAACTTGACACATGAGATCGAGGTGAATACAGCTCTTGTCTGATCGATTCACATGGCTTGTTAATTAGTGTAAAGTATACAATTTGAACAAATTTTTCAGAATTTGATTTGTTTTATAGATGCTGTGTAGAATAATATTTTCGTGAGCCCTTCTTAATTTGATTTGTTTTGCTTCAAGAATCCCAGGTTATTCCTATGCTTGCCGTTTTCCTAGGGTACAATAGGATTCTCTATAGCCGAACGTCTAAGGTACATGCCATATTCTCACAAGAATATATGAACACATTACACCCAACTTAGTTTGAATCTTCGATCCAATCAGTTAGATGTGGACTTGCATGTCCATTGGCTTATCACTTCACTTATTTTCATGTTCACTTATTAATTGCTAATACGTTTTTTTTTTTCATAGAGTATATAGTAATCAATTCTAAAACGATCTCTAATTTAACTAGAGACTTGGAAATATAATGATTATTTTCATTATCAAACTATATAATACAAAACAAATATAATCAAACTAACAATCTTACGAAAACATACACAAGTAAAACATAGATTCACACCTAAAATTTACATTCTTATTACCCAAGACAAACAAGTCGGCTAATGAGATAATGAGATAAGGTAGACACTAGTTCATGTTTATTCCCCAACATCTAGGACTTGCTCTCAATTATTTGTGTTTTTCTCATTTGTTTTCTTTGCTAATTGTTAATGACGACCTTTATTCCTTTTCTCTTAAGTTTAATCTTACCCAAGTTAATTATTGGCAAAAGTATTTTTTTAATATTAAAAGATGGACCTACCTTTCTACTTGGCAAAACAGAGAGACACCTAGGCCACCGTTCTGAGGACTATTCTAGTCCCATCTTGACACGTTGTGTTACTTCAAAGCTCCACTCTTTAACTGCTTTCCATACCTTCCCTCCCTCATTCTCTCTTTCAGTTTCTCTGTTCTGTTTGCCTATCACTGGCTTCATCCATAGAGAAAACTCCAAGAGAAACACAAGTAGAGATCTTTGATTCCTTTTGGGTCCTCTCCCTTCTCACCATTTGACAGAAGCCCAGTTTAGCATAGTACATACTACACAGCTCTAGAGTGGTTCAGACTACAAACTCTAGCATTGGTTGAGCTCTTTTGGGTCCCCAATGGCAAGGCAAATGGACCCAGAATCTGCTTCTGCTTCCGGCGGTTCACGCATGGTGAGTGTCTGTCTTTGCCTCATGTATCTATTTTTACTCTTCCTGTTTGTTTCCATGGAAAAAAGAGTAAAATTTTGAGTCTTTGTGGGAATCATTTCTGTAATTCTAAAATGGGTTTTGCTGTTGTGGGTGTAGAGTTCTAAACTTTTACCATTTTTCATTGGTAAGTTTCCACAGAAACCAACAACAGATGCATTTTTATTTGATCTTCCTTTGTTTATGGGTATATGGACTTTATGAGATATTGTGATTCTTAGACTAAACATATATAATGTCATTTTTGTACGACTGTTGCCATTTAGAAGAATCTGGCTTGAATGGAATTGTTCTTTAATATTAGTTCTGGTAATTATGTAAAATTTATCCCATTCCATTTATCTGGGCTCTTTAGCTGATCAGGGTTAGGTTCCTTTAGTACAAGAATTTAAATTTAAGTTGACTGACCAAAAGAAGAAATGTTCTTGTTGATACAGTGAATTAGCGGCTTACTAATCCCTTTGTATCACCGGTTATAGACGATGTCAAGCGGTATATGTACTCTTGGTCCTTCAGTATCTGTCAATAAGAAATTTGGGGTCAAGGATATGTATCTACAGGTCTTGACGGCTTCTCACATGTGAAAAGTTTGGGGTCCTTAATACTTAGATCTAATCATTTAACTCAGTACTCTCGGTTACATTTGCCATTACCTTTTTGTTTTGTTTTTGGCTATTTGGTTATCTGGCTACATAAGTAATGGAATTCTGTTTACTTTATAGTTGTAAACATAGTAATACTTCTCTTGCTTGTTTCATATGCAGAATTTCTATGCGGCCACTCTCTGCCTTGCTTATCAGAGTCTTGGTATTGTTTATGGGGATCTTAGTATATCACCAATATATGCCTACAAAAGTACATTCTCGGGTGGTTTGCAGCTTTATGAGGAGGATATTGAGATTCTTGGGGTACTTTCCATGGTTTTGTGGACTTTGACTCTCATTCCTCTCTGCAAATACATGATATTTGTGTTAGCAGCAGATGACCATGGCGAAGGTGCTTATAGTAACCTGAGTTATCATAAATTGTTCCACTAAATACATGGTTGATTGTTGTTGAACATTGGATATTTACTTCTGGTTTTACAGGTGGATCGTTTGCTTTGTATTCATTACTCTGCCGGCATTCAAGGATGGGCTTTTTGAACACCATCAATCCTTCTCAAGAGCATATATCTTCTTGCAGATCTGAAATGTCCAAGGATACCAGAACGAGCTTACTCATAAAACAGTTTTTTGAGAAGCACAAGAATTCTCGAGTAGTATTGGTGCTTGTAGTTTTCTTAGGGACCGGCATGATAATTGGTGATGGTATCCTCACTCCAACCATGTCTGGTATGATATCTATAAATAATGTCTCTTCCCACTCTAATCAAACCTTTATAATTTGAACTTGGGAGTATTATCATTTATATGGCTATTTCTGCTGTCATTGAGGCCTAACGGGGCTTTGTTATATATGTTGGCAGTTCTTTCTGCAGTCTATGGAATTAAAGTCAAAGTCCCAGAGTTACATGAGAGTAAGTTGATCACAATAAGTATTTGTACTTTCTTTGATTATTGCCAGAAGTGTAAAGATATTTGAAAATCTTGTCATTGATAATTGAGGGGAATGGAGAAACTCATTTTTCCTAACTCTATTTTACTTCTGTAAATAACAGATTATACTGTGCTCATAGCTTGCATCATCTTGGTTAGCCTCTTTGCTGTTCAGCATTATGGGACACACAGAGTTGGGTTTCTTTTTGCTCCAATCATGACAGCATGGTTGCTATGCATCAGTGGGGTGGGCATTTACAATATATTTCGTTGGAACCCTGGTGTTATATGTGCTCTGTCACCACACTATATTTATAAGTTCTTTAAAAAAACTGGAAGAGTTGGGTTTAGTTCGCTTGGAGGCATTGTTCTTTGTCTCACAGGTTAGTTTGTCTCACAACTTCTTTTACAAGCCTCATTTCTGCAATGCTAAATTGTCTTTGTATGACAACCTTCTTGAAATATCTTCTACGTTAGTTATTTGTCTAAGGCTAAGTCATTATTTGGCTATTACAGGTACAGAAGCAATGTTTGCTGATCTTGGCCATTTTTCCAAACTGTCTATTAGGGTATGCTAGTTTCATCCTTCGACATGAGTTTGGTGCTTTAAACTAGTTAATAGCTTTTGAAATGGACTTTTAGGCTGGCGGACAAATTTTTCTTTTGCATTTTAGTCCTGATTTCTGATTAGGAAGCACAATTTAACCATGCTTATCTTATAGCACCACTTGCTGCTTACAGTATTATGGATCGAGGGTTTAACAAGTTCTTCCTGGCAGGTTGCATTTACAGGCTTTATTTATCCTTGCTTAGTTCTGGCATACATGGGAGAGGCTGCTTTTCTCTCCAAGCACAAAATGGATCTCCACAGAAGCTTTTACATGGCCATCCCTGGTAAAGCTTGTATAATATTAATCTAATGGTATATCACCAAGTCAGCATTTTACTTTAGTTTATAGTGGTGCTTTATATCAAGGAACAAACTTATAGTTACCACAAATTCAGTTATTTGGACAAGTTTAAATTGCTTTTCCACTTTGAAGCTCAACAGTATTCTTCAGTATACATTTTTAAGGTATAGGGTCAAGAGTTCATATGTTCCTGATGTTATCAGATTAGAGCCTTAGATACGCTTCGTATACTCTTAAAAGAAATGCAAGTGGAGTATATCTTCTGCAATTCTAAGACCTGTGGTGTAGTTTCTGAATAGCTATAAGTCTCATTTATCGTGCGCACCACAGATTTCATCTGATCGATTTGTGTTTGTCTTATCCTTTCTATTCAGAGGTCATTTTTTGGCCGGTATTCATTATTGCTACTCTTGCTTCTGTGGTGGCAAGTCAAGCAATAATTTCAGCTACCTTCTCAATAGTCAGTCAGTGTAGGGGACTGCGATGCTTCCCTCGTGTGAAGATAAAACATACATCAAATCAGATATTTGGGCAGATATACATTCCCGAGGTGAACTGGATTTTGATGGTATTGTGTCTGGCTGTCATCATTGGATTTCGAGACACTGATATGATAGGCAATGCATATGGTTTGTGCTCTCACTCTGTATCTCTCTGTTTTTGTGTGTGCATGCTTGCGTGCTTATTTGAAGTAATAATTTAATGTTGTGTTGCTTTTTACAGGGCTTGCTGCAGTGTCAGTAATGTTCATCACGACCTGCTTGATGTTTTTGATTATTAGTACTGTTTGGAAGCAAAACATCCTTGTGGCATCCCTGTTCGTCATCATCTTTGGATCTCTCGAGCTACTCTATATCTCTGCATGCCTCAGTAAAGTACATAAAGGAGGCTGGGTTCCCCTTTGTTCCGCTTTTATAATCATGTCTTTGATGTCTATATGGAATTATGGGACTGTAAAGAAAGATGCATTTGAGCTGGAGAACAAGGTGCCCTTGGATAGGCTTCTGAGCTCTGGGCCAAGCATAGGTATTGCAAGAGTACCTGGAATCTGCCTAGTCTATTCTAACATTCCCTCTGGTCTCCCTCCAATGTTTGCACATTTCGTCACGAACTTCCCAACATTTCATCAAACTCTCATATTTGTGACCCTTCAGTCTTTCATGGTTCCAAAAGTTCCAGTGAATGAGCGTTTTGTTGTTAGCCGGGTTGGCCTGCCAGAAATGCTTATCTTTCGGTGTTTAGTGAGGTATTTTCTGCAAAGTTTTTCTTGCTTGAAGTTCAATTCATTAGTTTTTGCATAAAACTATATATGAAATTCTTATGTTTTGTAACGTGCAGGTATGGATACAAGGATGCAAGAGATTGCTACAAATTTGAAATCCAACTGATTGAAGAGGTGGCAGAGTTCCTGAAACAGGAGGCTCATAGCAAAGAGATGGCAGTCAGAGAGCCATCACCGAACCATATGTTTGGTGCTCTGGGAGACGACGAGGTTAGTATTGCCAGTTCTGAGCAGTGGAGAAACGAGATTAAGGTTGGCAGTGTCGAGTGTCAAGAGGTGACCAAGCTCAAGGAGTGTAGGGAAGCTGGTGTGGCTTACATGATTGGAAATAATTATATTGTGGCGCGTCCCATATCGCCTTTCCTGAAGAAGTTTGCAATCTCTGTCTACAATTTTCTGAGACGGAACTGCAGGCGTCCAGCAAACGCCCTTGGGATTCCTCATCCCACACTGCTCGAAGTGGGAATGCTCTATCGGGTGTAAGCTTTAGCAGAAGGGAGTAAGTACCCTCAGAGGCAAGTGTGGAGCTAGCTAGTTGATAAAGAAAAGCTTTTCCTTCTTTTACCAATGCTTTAACTTGATGAAGGAACTAGACTGAAGGAAGTAAGTTCAGCTACGTACATGGTACATATTGTTGTTGATAATAGGAATCTTAGAACAGGTAACACTAACAACCACCCCTTCTATCAGTTCTATGTACTCGATGTGATATATGATATACAAGAACAGTTTCTTTTCCCCCTATTTCTCCAATCCAAATCTTATTATAAAACAGTATATATGTTTACATTAGCTATGTGATCACTTCTGTTTGGGCATGTTTGTTCAATCAATTATGTGACAAAAAATCACTCCCTGATTAGCCATCACATTCTTGTTGCCTCCTGACTTTTGGGTATGGCATTTTATTGTATTTAACAGTTGAGTTCCATTATGTAAACATCCAAACTTCAATTCTCTCAGCTTAGAACTCGCATTGTTATTTTATATTACCGGCCAGAAAGTTGACATTTTATTCTCTGATGCTTGAGGGGTAAAGTTTACTGTCAACACACGCAAGAAGAGAAGAATTACTGAGGTTGGACAACATTCTCCGATCAAAAGCAAAGAAGCTTGAAAGTTGAAACGTAAGTCCTAGAAAGTTGGATGAACAACAAATGAATCTGTTCCCCTTTGAATAGGGCGAGGATGCCTCAAACCTCCCAAAATGAGAAAGGCATCATCATAATAATTATGGCAAGCAGGTTTCTCTTATCAAAATAACCCACGTCTCTTAACAAAAGTATGCCCTGCAAATAACCAGAGAGAAATCAAAGAGGAATACATCACTACTACAGATGATGCAAAATGTTCAAAGATCTTGTCAGGCGATCTATACTAGATTCTATAACAACCAGCATTTAGAGCATGTTGTTATGTTGTCGTAGACTATTTTTCTTGTAGTGCGTTGAAACCGAAAATTGAAAATTTATTGTTGCTAATCAACTTGTAATTTTTCAGGGACAGACATCATTGTGATGTTGTACGCACTCTCAAGAGAAGGGTGAATTTCACTTTTACTTTGCATTGTCATTGTGATAATGACATGCTATACCGGAATGCTACTTGAAGCATCATTGCTTGTGTTTTCTTTTCTATTTTTTTGAAGCGGTTAGAGACCCATATGCCTAGTGTTTTTTGACGCATGGAACTCAGCCTAGTTGGGAGGCTTATGTTTTCTTGAGTTGGTGTATTGGTTTAGTTGAGTTGAGACTGAGAAACAAGGTGCTTGAGCAGACTAAAGCTAACTGAGGACTTATATGGCGGATATGCCAACTTAAGAGTTTTAAGTATTTATAGGCAAGGTTGTGAAGTCTAACTAAGCTGCTCATTAACCTACTCACAGTGATTAGGTAACTCACGCGAGCTAGACCTCTCTCTTGAGCGAATTGGTGATCAGAAATACATATGATCAGGCTCCTTCAACATGATGATGGGTGTGAGTAACTTAACTCTAATCACACAATAATGACCAACAGAAACGTACACTATGTACTACTCCTTTCCTACAGCTTACAACTTACTCCATTTCTTCTAGACTACCTGTACTGTATCATCTATAAATAAGAGCTACTTCGTTTGTAGTTGAGTAGTTATGGTAAATTCTGGGTTAGAGAATCATTGGTGTATTGATCATTGGTGTATTGAAAGTTTTAAACTCCTTAATCTCTATTGTTTTCTGAAATTCTTGCTCACTCAATACTGTGCATGTTTTGGATAGTGCATGTACATCACTGAGGGGTCCGAATTCAGAAAAGAAGTTGTGATTGAGGTATTTGTTACTGAATTGGAAGGAAACAAAAAAGTGTGGACCAATTGTCTTCTAAGATGTATTAGTGGTGATAATTGGATAGCAATGCAATTCTAGGTTGCTTGATTTTTAATTGTATCCCATATGAGGCAAACAATCGGTGAAGGTCTGATGATGATAGAAATCATAGAATCAGAAGAATTTGACAATTTATTTGGAGCCTTGTTTCTCATAGTAAAGAGATCGGAACAAAATGTTTACTAAAATCGACTTTTAACTTGCACGTCTTTTTTTCTTCTTTTCTTGATTGAAATTGTAACTTACTTTTTTTTAATTTTAACAAATCATTATATCCCACTAATTCTAAAAATCACCATTTCTCATCAAAAAAACAAAAGGAACCAGTGTATCACATGATTATCAAGCAATTTTCTTTTTGAAAAAAAAAGAAAAAAGAAAAGGCTAGAGAGGCTCCTAGCTAGCCGTTACAGGAGCTGGAGAGATACCGTGAATACGTTCATACTATAAGGACATTCTCGGAAATACACGTTTTTATATTCCTCCAGATTCGACCGTTGGCAGATTTAAAAACCTCGCGACCGTTTCAATATCCTTCCACACCTCTCAATCTCTCTCTCTCTCTCTCTTCTCTCTCTAACTACAAAAATCCATGGCCGACGAGACCAACCAAGCAATCATGGAGCCGAGAATCGCTCACCCACTTCACCAAATAGCGTCGACACCAAGCCACAAGCTCCTCCTGAAGCAATGGCTCAAAGAAGAGGAGCTAATCCTCAACCGGCTCTCCCTCAAAGAAACCCAAATCGATTCCGTCCGCAAAGAAATCACAACCCTCTTCATTTTCTTCTTCCTCTTCCACTCCATCTCCCTCATCCTCCTCTTCAACTCCTCCTCCACTGATCGACACGCCCTCGCTTGCCGCCGCTCTTGGATCCCCTCGCTCTGTTCTCTCTGCTTCTCTCTCGGGATCATCTGGGCAATTCGGTACAAGACCGACACCGAGGGGCATCTGGAGAAGCTGATGGAAAGGGAGAAGGAGGACCGGAAGCTTCTCGGGAAGTGTATCGAGGAGTTGAAGAAGAAGGGGCTGGAGTTTGATCTGTTGAAGGAGGTGGATGCGCTTAGGAGGGCCAAGAGTATGAGGGTGGATGCCAAAGTGGTGAAAAAGTGGTCTGCTAGGGACTTTGTGACTCTGTTTTTCTTTGCTGTTTCTTGCTTTGTGCTTGCTATTACAAGGGTTATCTTGTGCAATTAGAGTTTTGGGGATTGGATCGGTTGATTATCGGATTCGTTATATGGTTCGGGGTAGATGGGGAAGCAACTGCAGAATGTTTTGTTCTGCTTTTTGTATTTTGGGGGGATTTTGACATGACTATTTAATGAATTTGGATTTACTGCTTGGGTAGGCCAGCAGATGTAACTCATAAGTTGATGTATTTGGTCTGAATGGTCTCGTTGATTCATTTGTAATCTTAATGCAATTGATCGGAATTTGGTTTACTTGAGGTTTTTTTGTGTTCTGATTTTACATCCGAGGGCCTCGGAAATTTGATTAGTCTTGTTGATATCTCTATATATTAAGCGAAGCGGGGGAGTTCCTGTTCACATGAACAGTAATCTGCACCTGACGGTCTTACCCCTCATCTCTTTCATTTATTTCATTTACCGCTCCACAGATTTGCTAGAGGAGACTAAGACCAAGATCGAAAGAGAGAAGAGAACTAAACAGGGGAAGAGGGAAACGAGAAGGAAAGGGGAGGTAGACGAGAGAAAAGAAGTCGAGGGTTCAGGTTGATTTAGTATAGTTTTTTTGAATTGATGGTTTAGTAGCTCGGTCTAGCGTACCTAAATTATAGTGTATAGAAGAGAAGAAGAGAAGAAGAGGTTCAGACAAAAACAACTAGTGAAGAAGAAAACTCGGAGAAAGATTCATGTTGGGGCAATTTCACATTCACATCAGCATTCAGAGCTCATTACAATCATAGAGATTCCGATCTGATTCATGGTACTAAGTTTTTTTATCATTACAATAAAGAGTTTGTATGATTAATTGTATATGGCATTTTTATTTTTATTTTTTGTGAATATCACTATAAACACCGCCACAGCACCAAGTGCAGAATGTGAAGTTTCAAACTCAGATTGTCAAAGACATTAGCAGAAAGCTCTGCAACTGCTTTGAATAGCCAACACCCTGCCTCTGCAAAGCTCTCTGTTTCAAATAGAATTGAAAAGCCTCATCAAAAGGTGATTGAAAGCATCCAAATCTGAATCATGCAGTATATGCTCGCTCTTACACATTCATCTTCAAACAAAATGAAGATCCTTCTACAAAAAAAAAAAAAAAAACGAAGATGTGCACGACACTCGTTGCAGAGGAGGTCCAAACTAAAAAACTATCCTGTCTTGGTAGCTTAATGTTAGCATTTAAGCCACCCTTAAGTGACAAGTTATAATGTAGTGGGGTTTAGAGCTAGGGTTCTCGTACCAAAGGGATTAGTAAATTGGACTAAATCCTACTCTAGCTAGGGAAGCTCTAAGGTAACTAGAAAGAATTGCACATGTGCAATTCATAAATAATGACTGAGAACCAATATCCATAGTGAGTAAGTTCAAGATGATGGGTAGATTTTCAACTAAAGTGAGTAAAATAAACCAAGTTAAACTGCATAAGTTCTTGTTAAATGGATGAGAATAGAGCTTATGTTTTTTTATTTATTTTTTATTTATAAATTTATTGAAAAACTCACACACCTTAGATATATCAGTGAGATTTAAACTCATGACCTCAAAGTTGTAAATTAACCTCTTTAAACCGACCAGGTCACGACTCACTAATAGAGGTTAGGTTGTCCCTCCCTTTGCATGCATTGATGATCAAGCTACAAGTGATGCAATCCTACCCAATTACCGTCCTAGCTAGCATCCGGTTAACAATACTAAGGCTAGGCCTAAACTTCTTTGATTTCATCAATTCCAACCGGTCAAATATGAAATTAACTACCTAAGAACAAATCATATTTCTAAATGCATAAAGATCAAATTTGTTGGGGGATAAGCATGTAAGAGGCTCTTACACCATAATCCCAAATTTGACACAAAGTGAATGCAAAACTCCAAAAAGATGAAGTGGTGGCCGGGAGGTATATTTCATTTAATAGTGGGATATTCCCACCAGAAGTTCTTCCCAAAAAAAGTTTGCTTGAAAATCTTGCCCTAAATCATGATTTGCATTTTCCGCTCAAATTTAATTCAATCTCCCCTACCTTTGGTTCTTCCACTTTCAAGCTATAATGTACAAGTGTTTTCCTCTCCTTGCATTGTTTCTTACAAACACGGACTAAAGACAATAATATCACGTGTAAGCACAAAACAAGTTTTATAGTTTTTGTCACATTTATGTTAGTGAATTGTGTATCAACACGTGCATGCTTCTCTTTTCTTTACATCAATTTCATGTAGTTACTTTTCACAGGACTATATATGTATTGATTTCATTGATTATGATTGATTTCCTAATACCTCAAACATTGTCATGTCGGACACCAAAGATGATGTTTATTGAGGATGGCTAACGATGGTAGGGATCAAAATAAGAAGTGTTGGCTAAAGGTACATGATTCTTAGTTATTTTCTTAACTTTATCATCTTTTTCGTCCTTTAGATTATAAGACAGACCTAAAAATCGGCATTTAAGATGAAGTATGAAAGTCATCAATTGGATCTTCATCCTCCAAAAAATTGAGGTGTTTCGTCGCACCAGTGTTGGACAATATTGTTCTTAACCATTGTTGGCATTATGTTTATACTAGCCAAATGTGGAATGGAATTAGATTGTCGCTGTTCTACATTTATTTTTAGCGAAATTGTTGGTGTGCTTAATCAATGTCACAAACGTTTTGTTCTCTTTAGGTACGAGAAATTTTTCTGTGCTACGGGAGGACCACGTCTGTAACACCCTGACTCAGGTGTTAAAAGAATAAACGAATATAATCAATAAGGAAATCCTAATTTGAAAATGAGATAGAATCTCATAATCAAACAAAACGACAAACATTTTTGTCGCGTTTGGAACCTAAATTTTTATTTTATTAATTTGCGGCTGCACCCAAAACTTGCTCGGGCTGCCTACGTACCCTTTTAAAGGGATCAAGCCACTCGTAGTTCAATATTTATTCTACTTCTCTACTTTCACTAACATCATCTCATTTACCACCACAAGTCCAAAATCAAACCATACTTACGGACTCATAAAAACCATTTCATCAAATCAACCCGGCCATACAAAACCTCATACATCATCAAAACTATACCAATTTATTATCATTCTAATATAAAGTTCCAAGAGAATAAGTAAACTCATCAACTTAACCAAACCCCACACTTAACTCACAAAACAACCTACTCAAGTGCCAAAGAGTGTGTATATGTATGCACACATACATACATATATATATATATATATATATATATATGCCCAATCAAAATTTCATTAGAATAATATAAAACTCAATTTATACCAATCATCAAACATGCATTCTTTCTCTTTGAACCCAAATTTACTAAACATTCCATCTTAGATTTACTATGGACACCCGTTAAATATACTAAAACCAAATCCTTTATATTTGCCTATCTCAATCTTGATCAATATTCCCATCTCCTTCATATCATTACTTTATTGTAGGCATAGCAACAATTTATCAACGAACCTATCCATAACCAAAATTAACAGTTTATAGTGAAATCCCTTATTGTTTCCCACTCCCCAGCAACACACTTCAACTTGGACTATCCTCCTCTCGTCTTTCAAAATCCATAAACATATGCATCCTTCTCAATCTCATTTTCACAACAACCAAATTTGCTCTTCCCACTTTCACACAATACTCGACATAAATCCAAATATCACCTAACTTCTCCCTTTATGTACTTCAATCATATATAACATCAATTTCCTAGTTTGTAGCTTCCTTGTTGTGGAACTTAATCCAAAAACATGGTAACCACCACCACTAATACAGTAACACAGAACCAAACAAGAACAGCTTGATCCCCCATCACCAAACACCTACAAATTTCAGATATTCCAGAACTTCAAATCACATATACAAGCTCAATGCAGGAACCCAAACCCAGAATCATAACTACAATTACTGCCACCCCTTCTGTCGTCGAACATAGCAGCCACCACACATCAATCATTCTGCCAAAAACCCAACTTTCTCCAAAACTCAACCAAACTTGAATTCAAGCACCTGTAATCACACCTACCAATTCAATATATTAAGAAAGCCGGAAACCCACTCCCAAAACTGCCGCCGCCGCCGCCGTACACGGTGGCTACACATGGTGGTCACCGACTGCCTAAACCTAAAATCTCCAAAACACAATCCAAAATCGAATTCAAGTACACAGCAAGGAAGAGCTCAACGAGTAGATGAAGATTGATACCTGAGTCGAACACAACTTTGCCGGAAAACACCGAACCCTCGCCGGAAAACTCAAACCACTCCTCTGCATCGATTCTCACTCACCAGACCTCATCTCTGCAAGCTTAAGGCACAGGGATGTCGACGAGACCGAAACAAAGCTACCCACACCATCCATGCCCGCCGCCGTGGCCGGAATCCAAAGTTGGCCGGCCAACCCAACCTTTCTTCTTCTTCTTCGATTCTTCTTCACCAGATTCTCGACCCTTCTCTTTTTCTCTCTTTTTATTATTTATTTATACCTTTTACCGAAACAGTAACTTTCCGTTTTTAGGCTATAACTTTCTCATACGAACTCCGATTTGAGCGTGCCACGTGTCCATGAATTCCTATTAACGTTCTCTATGACTTCCATGAAGGAAGTTTTCCCAAATTATCGACTTAACGAAAAGTCAACTTTCTAGGTCTTTTATGGTAAAACGGTTACAAGAAACAATAATTGAAAATTTCCTGGAAACTTTATAAATTCAAAGAACATAGCTCGTCGCTCCGGAAAATAATCTGGGCATACCGGTGAGCTCGTATAAATACGTACCATGACTTCGGAGTTCTAAATCTACTATTTACCGTTTTCAGAAAAACTCGAAAACAAACTCGAGTAATCGCTATTTAAATCTCTGAGCGCGAATAAAGAAAAATCCGCGGTAACTCATAACCCCGAACAATAACCTTTTAGGTACGGGGTATTACAACGTCAGCATGTCCAGTGGTCCTCCTTGACCAATATAAAGTCGACACATGGTTATTTTTAAAACAATCCATATCAAGATATATCTAGTCATTAATTTAACACTTCAGATACTTTCATATATTGTTATTATTCTTAAACCAAAATACCAAATGTCCAAATCCTCTTCATCAAAAAGAAAAAACACCGAGTTCTCTTCCAATAAATCCACTCCTCTTGTTCATAAAAAAAAATCATTGAGTCATGCAAATCCATAACAATAGTTGCTCAATTGTATAATCCATATTCCATAACCAATGAATTTACTCTAGATTACTATGCTAGCTTGCGTACTTGAGTTTGGCACCAATGCCATTCACCAGTAATCTTGAATTCACTCAATATTGCTATGTATTCTGAATCACGAAGGAACTTGTGCTTTTGTTCAAATATTTGATACTCATGACCATTTTTATTTATTTCTTCACCGCCTCATCGTCATCATTATGAGTATACAAATATTTGCAGAAATTGGTATTTTTTTTCTTTTCGATAAAGAGGAGTGGATATTTACAGGACTATGTTTTTCTTTTCAATGAAGAGCACTATGGTATTTTTTTTCTTTTTGATGAAGAGAATTTGGACATTTGGTATTTTGGTTTAAGAAATAATAACAATATATGGAAGTATCTTAAATGTTAAATTAATGATTAGATATATCTTGATATGGGGGGTTGTTTTAAAAATAACGATGTGTCGACTTTATATTGGTTAAGGAGAACCATTGGACATGTTGACGTGGTCCTTCCGTAGCATAGAAAAATTTCTCCTTTAGGTACCCCATTTGACAACTATGGATTACAAATTATACGAATACTGGGAGTACAAGACCTATTTTCAGGGAAATGTTTTCATCGAATGGGGTATTGAAAAAGAAACTTTCTCTTTCAAGGCAAAAGCTGCAAAACGCCGGTCGTTCACGTACGCCAGCATGTCCGTTTAAACAGAGGAGCTTCCCTTGACTTGGTAAAAACAATTTTTCACCAAGCCCACTAAAGGACAAAAATGTAACAATTTTACGAGCCTCAGCACCAACAACCAACTGTTTCCATAACAAGTTAATCTTCACATATATTCTGCAAATCTTTAGAAAGAGCCTTAGACACAGCAAGAGTGAATAAAAAAGAGGAAGACATGATCAACCTCCTAAGTAATACCCGATCACTTTCCACAATAAAGTAATCCTTAATATGTTGTTCAAACTCTTTCAACTATTCCTTCCCCCGATCTCATAGCTTCGTCGGAAGTAATGGGTCCGACGACCTCTTCGGCGACATCGATCGAGTTCCGGTCCTCTGCCGCGAGTGGATCCAATCATCATCTTCGTCGACGAGCCAACTTCCGGCCTTGACGTGTTGAGAGAGAGACCTTTCTGGGGATCCTATACTCAACTGCGAGCACTTAAGCTACCAATCAAGATGAGGTGGTTGAGACAATGGTGGTGGAGGTAGGAGAAACCAGACTCGCAGAAGAAGCTTTCGGCGTGGAGGTAGACAAAGATGGCAAGCTTTCGTGATTGGTTTTCAGGATCTCTTAACTATTTCTTTAGTGGTGGTCAATCTGACATTAAGGTCCTTAAACGTTTACTATAATGAATTTTTTTTACCGCTAACGGAATCTATAGAGGGATTTACGTATATGCCCTTAGACTTAGAATCCGATGAATGATATTGAGCCACTTGTCCTGGGCCCACACTGGCGTACGAAACTTAGACGTAGTCCAACGTTTTCCTTCAAACAAATCCTAACAAGTTGTTGTGGTCTAGATATTTGATGAAGCATCTTAGTTGAACGATGACTAAATCTTGATCCCGAGATTTCTCAAATTCAACAAATGTAAAAAGATGTGGTTGTCAGGCTATGACAAGATTGAGGGTGTTTTGAGCTGTGATGATACACAAAAGTTTAACATTATCGGTCACGAATCTCCCATTAGAAAGTTTTTGATGTTTATCAACTACATATATCTTTGAAAGATTTTCACGGCTCTCTCAATGACATGTGCAACTACGTGATTGCTTTGAGCGAGATCAAATTTTTTTTGCTTCAACCGTGCTGCATTGGAATGATTTCGGTTTTCCTAATTAAAATCCACCATCTTACACTCGCAAAATAGTGAGTTGAATGCTAGGGTAAGGGACGTGACTAGTTTCAAGGACATGGTGAAGAAACTGATGAAGAATACATAAATCATCGCAAAGTTTTTTTTTCTAAGTTTTTCTTATAAAAAAAAATAGATTTTTTTTTAACGTATAACAATGCATATCATCATCATCATCATCATTTAATGACTACGACTTTTAGTAGTAGTAGTCATATAGAATAATGAGCCTCTTTTCTTCACCTAAAATCACACCTTCGCTTTGAAGCCTTATTCAGACACTTTTGTCTCTCTTTACAAAGAGATATTGCTTATTTGCTTAGCTTAGAGATGTTTGATCGTGTGAAGTAGAATTTTCCATGTCGATCTGTAACATCTTGAATTTTGAAATTTCTCAAAATTGATTTTTTTTTCTTAGAAATAGAAAATAGAGGTCACCAGGAGTTCGTCTTATTTTTCGGTGAATTTTTCAGACTCCCAAGTTATTTTTAATAAGGACAAAACTTGGGTGACCAAGCCTTGTTACCTTTAGGTGACAAGGGCCAATCATAATGTGACACCTGACATCTTTAAAAAAAAGCTGAAAATTGTAAACATTGAGATTAAACAGAGACCAACGTTTCTGTCAATGACTAAACGGAAAGGAGATGCAAATTGTTGTTAAATAGCCTAGAAGTGCAAATCAGTCCTCAAAGATCAATTTTTTCTAGAGAAAGCAGTGTCATGAATTTTTCTTTTTCCATGTCAATGATGAGTTACATAATTCCTTTATTTCTCAGAAGTTACAGAACTTCATCTCTTGCAAAAATGGAATAACAAAATAACAATGACAATCTCTATTTGTCTGATCTTTCAATGATCAAAAAATTTCCAAAGAGGACAGCTGAGGCATGCTCGGTCTGCAATATAATCTTGAGCTCAATCTCCTCAGTGTATGTTGTGTTCTTCCTCTTGTGATAATGAACTAAATTGTGTCAACGGTTCCTACAATTCAATTACTCATAAGATAACTTTCTAACCTCACATATAATAAATTGTCATGTCTTTCAAATGTATAAGAATAATTGTTCATGCCAGTACAGTAGAATTATTGAGCTATTTATTCCCTAGTACAGTAATAGCATGAAAGAATTCCTATAAATCTCAAAGTTGAAGTCAGTAACAGATACAAAGTGTGCCAAGAATGTCATACTATGGTCAAATATTTATATCATAAATTAATGAAAAGATCTCAGTATTTATTACTAACCTGAAGGAAAGAGTATCCTACCAACTTGAGGTGAGCTCTGTATCACCATGTTGAGGCATGCTCTATCACCATATAGCAAATCAAATAATTGTTCAAACTCCAAATAACCAATTATCACTCACTAAACATACAAAAGCCCAACCACATCTGGAAACTGGTTGAGAATAAGATGCATTTGTATGCCTCTTTACATCACGAAAACCTTCTTTTGAACAAGCATAATGTACCCATGTCACAAAATCCTCACTGTTTTTTCTACTGTTTCTTATCTTCACATTGAAGCCATTTTTGCCACCATAATTCATATAATACTTCTTTGCACTATTAACATCCAGAAACTCTTTTCCAAGAATTACCTCTTCAATCGCCTCCTCATTATGATGAGAATGCTCAAACTGCTCTTCTTCACCTTTTAAGTCTTTCGAATCACATGTTGGCTGATTGCCTAAGTTTGTACAATCTGCATTATCCATTAACCTACAACAAAGTAACTTATAAATTATAACCAAGTAACCAACTTCTGTAATCTAATACTGAGAATTTTTAGTTCAAAACTACAAAAAGACCAACATATGCCAATAAGACAATTTAACTGAAGCACAAAGATTTTGTTCCTTATCTTAGTCTCATTTCACTGATATTCGAAATCTTGAACCCAATTACTGTTATATAAACTTGTAAAGGCTTGGGAATAACAACACAACAAATTCAAATATATATGCATATCAACAATCGGCAAGTATCTTCAACCAAATTTCAACAATCGATATTTTAACCAAAGAAATAAAAAGAATCGGCAATGGAGGATAACAATGGCTTCAGTCATACCTACCCATCAACTTGTAGCTCAAGACCTTTCGATGTCACTCAAGAGTCAAGACCGAGTCGGGATGGAGTCGAACTCAGAGAGAGACATGAGGAGGAGGACGAGAAGCAGATCGGCAAATGCGACGGTTTGGATCTTCGAGTCCGCACGAGAGAAGTGGGATTTGGGAAAGGAGAGTTCATCTCTGCAGAATCAAGGGTTTGGGTCTGTGAGGAATTTGGGAAAGAATAGCTAGTTTGCGCATCTCCTCTCCTCTCTGTTTAATCCCAACAGAAACCCGGTCTCCGTTTAATAACTATGCTTACAGTTTTCAGCTTTTTTTTTCTTTTCTTTTTTTCCTAAAAGATGCCAGGTGGCGTTTTGTGATTGGCTCTTGTCACCCAAAGGTAAGAAGGCCCGGTCACCCAAGTTTTGTCATTTTAATAATTTTTCAGACCAGTGAAATTGCAACTCGTTATTGGTCCATTTCTCTTTGACTTAGAGCAGGGCTGCCACTTGGTTTGGTAAATACCAAACCGATCGAAAACCGACCGAAAATTTATGATTTGGTAAACCGAATTTTGGTAATCGAAATCAAAAAAACCAAAACCGAGAAATACGGAAAAAGTTGGTTTGGTTTTTGATAAATACCGAATTTACCGAAATTCTAATTATTTAAATACTTATATTTCTAAAAACACACACACTAATAATCTTATCTCACGTTTTTAATTGTATGTACCATTTAGTAAAAAACAAGACAATGAATAGAAAAATTCAACTATACTTGGTAGCATTCGGGTCTCAATTAAAGCGATCAACTTTAATTCAATGTTACTTGTTATATAAAAACACTTTTACCTACCCGTCTTAGTCAATTCATCACACACACACATAGACAGACCCACTTAGATGACATGTAACCGCCCATGTAAAAATTTAGGAATGTTTTTTCCTCTCTTGATGATAGGGCTCCCCATAGGAAGCACAAGCGTAAATAGGGTTAGCCGCCTTGATCAAGGCCAAAACATTATCAAAAATACCTAATTTTTCTATCATAGTCGTATTTCACTATATTGATCACATCATAGTTCACAAGGTTTTTGAAAATTTTACTTCCTCTTTGTAGTTGGTTCACAAAGATGTACATATGCATATAACTTACTAAATAATTTATACCACATTACCAGGCATGTTGTGGTTCCAATGATTACAATTCACAAAATTAAAATTCGACCGTCTGATGTGATCATTATAGTATAATACAATTATGATAGAAAATTCAATTGTACTCAATAGTGCTCGGGTCTTGATCAAAGCGGTCAACCATAATTTAACGTTACTTATTACACGAAAAGGCTTTTACTGCCCTTATATGACTTATTTTGGTCGACTCTTCCACACACATACTTTCATATAGATGACACATAACTTGTTCATATAAAAATTTGGAAACATTTACATCCTGACTATTTCAGTAGAAAATTAAACCATACTCGATAATGTGTACTGAAATGACTATCTTTTGTATATGTATTATCAGACTCTAGAAACTCAAGTGATATTTAAATTTTATAGTTTTGTATTGTTTTGTTATATTTTGAAAATATATTTGTTGTGAAGTTTGGTAATACCGAAAAACCGACATCCGAAGTTGGTAAGATTTATCTCATACTGAAGTTTTTGGTTTGGTAATTGAAAGTCATATTTCATTACCGAAAGCTTTGGTTTTAAAGTTGGTAACGCCCATTACCGATTCGAACCGACTGAGTGGCAGCCCTAACTTAGAGACTAAGTCAGCTGACCACGTTGCAAGTGGGCTACTTGTGTTCTTCATGTTGTCATAGGGATGAATTAGATGATTAAGGGGGTGACATGCGGCGACTATTTTTTGGGATTTAGAGCATTTCATGCCATGTTGACATGTTTGAGCTTGTCATTGGCTAAACTCATTTTAGCCGACCCACTTTAGCCGACCTCTATATATAGCTGATGATCCGCTGTTTGTAGCATGTACATTCTTTCTCTCTCTAGCTTTATCTCTTTAGATTTACGACTAAACTTCGGCGGATTATATTTTTTGATCTGTAACTCTGATTTTGAATCCGCAAAGTGCTACGAGTTCGTATCGATGTCCTCTTCCTATCTTTGAAGTTTGGGTTAGATCCAACGGTGATTTCTAGATGACTCGTTTTAAGAGGCTCGGTTTACGATCGACGTTCTTAGTGGGGATTCGTATTGACGAGGTGAGTGGATATGTGTAATATGTTTTAAAATATTCTTATTTTTTATAAAAATAGTCGAAAAGCATGATTTTGATCTTTTACAAATTATCTCTCTTTTTATAGTGAAGCATGTCGATTTGCGAAATATGCGGTGTTTGTATATATTTATGTGTTGGATCTATTGTTTGACTAGTCATGGAACATGTGAATTTCTTGATTGGTTATGCCGAAGTAAGGATGTGACACACGGAGGTATATGACTTGAAGGTCATTAGGTTCCCGTGGGGATTACTAAATTGAAGGATATCCAATAAGAAGAGATTATGCGATGTGATGAATTGCGTGAAGTGATATGTATATGATATACATATTTTGTAGCGTGTGTAAAATGACATGGCTTTACGGGCATATTACATTGGTCTACTCACTGAGCGAACAGTTATGCTCACCCACCCATCTCTAATATTTTTTGCAGATAAGTACTTAGATTTGACCGAGCCAGGAAATGGTAGTCGACGAGCCTAGAAGATAATATTTTTGTTTTATTTCGCTTTGTAACACTCGTTCACGCCTCGAAATCGGCGTCTGCGCTTAAAAATCGCTGACATTGAGACCAAGGTGTGACACGATCTCTGGTTGCTCTGAATTTGGTAGAAAAACTGAACACTTATTTGAATTGTTATACGTAAAAGAGGAGAGGGTATGCCCCTTTATATAAAGAAAAACAAGGCATTACCTAGGAAGTATAAAAATATTATATGCAGTATATCACAACATACCTAAATTAATAGGAATGTCCCAACATTGCTAGCAAACCTAAAAAGGTGAAACCGGTCAAGTCCCTCAGCCACTATTTCGTGATCGTATTGATGACTCAATCATCTTTACTGAATGAATGCAAATCTAAGAAGTTATTGGAGGGTTTACTAAATGAACAAGAGAAACAACCGTCACTTGATGAAATGAATTCCTTCTTGAAAGGGTTAGGGTTTTGACCCGCCATCAGATTTTGGATGGATGGTGATCAATCTATATAATTGAAGTAAAATCGGTAGCTTATGAGACAAAAACTTTTAAGTTGTGATGTATTTAGATTGATATGGGAGACGCATATACAAATGTTGAAGACAAACTTTGAATTGTTTGGTTGTCTTTACGCGCATCTTGCAATCAAACATGTTGAGGTAGAAATTTATTTATTTATTTCAATTACCTTTGGAAGTAGGGCTAAAAAGGAATTTAAAAATTTACGAAAATAAGAGAGTTGTATTAAATTATTTGAGATGTGCAAATAAAACTACTCTTACTATTATAGTTTAACACTCAATACAATGCGTTTAAATGGTGTTGAAATGACAATTCATGTCTTATCAAATTTAGCTGTCAAGAATTTCAAACTATGAGTATAAATATAAGAATGAATATGGTTGTGTGCCTTTTACTTCAATTCCTTCAAACTTCTCATCAGCCATCATTGACAATATTGGTGAAGAATGAAATGAGTGGCATTTATAGGTGTACTCCAAGTGAAAAGATTACGTTATGTGATTATTCAACAGTGTTGACGTTTCACTCGGAGTTTTTCTTCTATGTTTGTGTGTAATTTGAATATATTTTAATTTTCTCTGATTGGAATTCCTATTGTAGGTTATATATACAAATGTTACCACATATGAATTCTCCATTAATGAATCATCTCAAACTTTTTACTTCGAAAACAATGTTTGAATATGATGAAGTGGGAGGTTAATCTTTTGAAATTCGAAGAAACAGCAAAGAAGATATTTCCGCAAATTATGAGTTACATAATGAGGTAATTTTGAAAATGTGGTTTGACACTTAATAATGAGTTCGATTTATGTTATGAACGATTTGAATACCTCTAGATGATTGAGAACAAAACCATGTTTTAAATATAAAGTAAGACATGATGATGTTCTGCTCCCCTCGGTAGCAATTAGATATCGTAAGATCTTGTCTTGATACAAGAGCACTAGATGGAGAAATTTTTCTGTGCTACCGGAGGACCACGTCAGCATGTCCAGTGGTCCTCCTTGATCAATATAAAGTCGACACATGGTTATTTTTAAAACAATCCATATCAAGATATATCTAGTCATTAATTTAACACTTAAGATACTTTCATATATTGTTATTATTTCTTAAACCAAAATACCAAATATCCAAATCCTCTTCATCAAAAAGAAAAAAACACCGAGTTCTCTTCCAATGAATCCACTCCTCTTGTTCATAAAAAAAAAGATCATTGAGTCATGCAAATCCATAACAATAGTTGCTCAATTGTATAATCCATATTCCATAACCAATGAATTTACTCTAGATTACTATGCTAGCTTGCGTACTTGAGTTTGGCACCAATGCCATTCACTAGTAATCTTGAATTCACTCAATATTGCTATGTATTCTGAATCACGAAGGAACTTGTGCTTTTGTTTAAATATTTGATACTCATGACCATTTTTATTTATTTCTTCACCGCCTCATCGTCATCATTATGAGTATACAAATATTTGCAGAAATTGGTATTTTTTTTCTTTTCGATAAAGAGGAGTGGATATTTACAGGACTATGTTTTTCTTTTCAATGAAGAGCACCATGGTATTTTTTTTCTTTTTGATGAAGAGGATTTGGACATTTGGTATTTTGGTTTAAGAAATAACAACAATATATGAAAGTATCTTAAGTGTTAAATTAATGACTAGATATATCTTGATATGGGTTGTTTTAAAAATAACGATGTGTCGACTTTATATTGGTTAAGAAGAAACATTGGACATGCTGACGTGGTCCTCCCGTAGCATAGAAAAATTTCTCCACTAGATGACTCTTATCTACTTCTACGGATCAAATTAAATTAATAGCCATAGATATAAATAGTTGCAGTCTTTTCCTTTCTTTGTAACAAAAGATATACTATATCATATTTTCTTTGATTCTTTGATTTCTCTCTCTCTCTC
>NC_020493.1:9595126-9598741 GCF_000184155.1 Fragaria vesca subsp. vesca | reverse complement strand
GTATTCTCTCTCTCTCTCTCTCTCTCTCTCTCTCTTTTGAGGTGGTAAAAAAAATTTATTCATAAAAACATCTAATACATACCCATATGATCCATATATGGGCAACGATTACAACGAAAGGAAAGCCAAACATAAGAGCCAACAAACATTCTAACCAGATAGCAAACCCCTCTAAGAGGGTAGAGACTAAAGGCACCATGTCGACGGCGACAACGGCCGAACCACCATGAATGGAGGTAGTCAAGTTTGCAGCTATCTAGAGAGTCCAACAGACCATATCACCAAGAACACAATCGATCCCCATGGATTCAACCTTGTAGCCATTAAAACAGTCTTCCTCAATAGCCAGCCAACCCTCAAGCATTAAGATACTTGAGGTCATCAGAACCAAAGAAAAGGAAAAAAGAACGTGGGGGTGTAGAAAGCCAGCACCGTAAGCGATGAACAGACCCGATATATCTAGCGAGAAATAGCTTAATACCCTAACCGGGATGAGATCCGCAACCAGGGCAACATAACCAAAGGAAAAAAAGAAGAAGGGGGGAGAGCGGCGGCCAAAATCATCAACGCAAGCTTTGACATGACCCGATAGATCAACGCTCTGCTTAAGCTTTCATTCTTAATCAGATCAATTCTAAAGTTTTTCCTTTCTTTGTAACAAAAGATAACAAATACTATATCATATTTTCTTTGATTCTTTGATTTCTTTGTCTCTCTCTCTCTGCTTAAGCTTTAATTCTTTATCAGATCAATTCTAAAGTTTTGTATTATCAATTTAATTACGAGAAATAAATCTTGTGACTTATTGATGTAGGTTGCTTTTAGAAGCCATAAAGTAAATGCGTAAGCATGGTCTTGTTCATATGCGTTTAGACTAAATCAAAACCATATTATTTTATTAGACCATGTCAAAATTATTAGTATCTACTACTCTTTCCAACGTTTATCCATGATATTCGACATATAGCCACATAGTTCATTTCAATTGATTTTTGACATATTTAGCGCAAAGTAAATTTCTTAACCGAGGATATTGTTTAGCCACTCAACATTCATATCAAGTTGGAATCAAAGTATCTCTATGTTTCTTTTGGTATCAAGTTTGATTTTCATAACATAGGTTATAGTAGAGGTTGCTCCTTGTAACTCTCTATTTTTCATCATCGCAAAACAAAAGTCAAAATCATAATTATCAGCATGAACGAGCTTGTTGATGATGTAACCATAGAAAAACTTAGGATGGATGACTAAGGGATTTAGAGATTTGTTGAAGTTTCATGTATTGCAGCTAGTGACGGTTAATTGGTTAATACAAGTTATGTTCATTTATTTGTTTTATTTGACTACGATAGCGAGGTGTGACTATATTTTATATAAAGACGAAAATTTTGTCTATATCTGGTTGTATGAAAATGATTTCATATACATATGTTGATCTTTTCTCTCAGTTACAATACATTCATCGACAAACTTGAGAGATATTCATACTTTATGACTATCCCTAATAAGATGATGAAATAGTTTTTTGACATAGTGCACATAAGAGACACATGGATGATTTTGAGGTGCGATGAATTTGACTTCAGTTGTGAAGATGGACCATTTGAGGCGCACTACTTGGGTTGGGATACTAAAATGGATCATAATTTAAGAAGTATCTATGATTATGGGGATGATAAAGGTAAAAAAGAAATTACTCTAGTCAATCAGTGGTGAACGTCCTGTAATTATTAAGAAACGCATATTGACATCCTGGAAAAAACACGCTCTATAGGCTTGATGAAGAAGCCAAAAAGGATATCATGGTTTCTTGCATGAGTTGCATCACCTTTATAAGGTGGTATGGAAGTAGAGACGTATTATCGATGATACGTGAATATTGTTTTCCTCAGCTTTTACTTTTTGTCCTTGTACTGTAATCGTTTACTTAAATACATGTTTTATGGCATACTTGAGCACATGGATGATGCTATATGAGGGGGATGATGCTTTGTGTGTCGATTTCATGGAGAACTTGTGAATTCTTGTTACTTGAATATTTCTTAAACTTGTGACTACATGTGAATCCATCAACCAAATTTTCCAACAATCATTAGGGAAGTTTTTGCTACTGTTGGGTACCACTTTCAGAACTTTATAAGAAGTTACTTTCAGAGACGAGCGATCGCACCTTTGTTAAGAGTTTTTGCTCCCGCCATCTCCTCCACGATTGTTTTAGATTTCTCTACTTCTAGACTGCTTATATTTTTTGTGTCAAAATTTTTTGTCGATCTATAGTATAAGGGTCTTTTTGATAGTAGGTGTTTATTATTTGAATACATGTATTTTGTCTCGATAATATGTCGAGACTTCAATGTAATCACAGGGTTTAGGTTTTATGTCTCCTTTGTATTCGCCGGTTTCATTAACGAAGGCTTGAGGACAGCCGCACAAGCCATTTATTTAAAAAAATAAAAGTAAATAAGTCTTTTTGCTCACAAATCTGGTCCTTCCTCTTAGATTGAACAGGAAAAGATTGATTTTACCTTATTGAGGGTGGTAACTGTCTTAATTTTTACACAACTAAAAGAAAAGGAGTTTTCATCTTTACATAACATGTGCAAAAACAAATGTGTCAACATATGTGCCCCTCTAGTTCTAGATGTCCGTTTTGGCTTATCAATTGATACTTAGATCACGATACCAGTTGATACTTGGATTTCCAGAAGATATCTAAATACAACCTTATGTTTGAAGAATGAAATGTTCATGAATCACGATCAGTTCAATGACTTCACTCGCATACTACAGATATGAAAAGGGTTTTGTGTGAACTACAAATATGAATTCACTCGCATACTAAAAAGTCCAACTAAACGAAAGACGAACAAGATAATAAATCAATCCATATGAATTTATCACATATGAATATCAAACTATGTGTACATAGAACATAAAAATCGATCGGGCTGTGTTCCTTTTTTATCAAATTCCTTCAAACTTCTCAACGACCATCATTAACAGTATCGTGAAGAATGGGATGAGAGGCATTTGAAGGTGTTTGCCTCGCATCCCCTACTATACTTGTACTAGAACATGAGTTATAAAAGCTTGAATCAGTTCCTTGGGTTGACATACCAAGCGATATGTTGCTGGCAGTAACATCAATGAATTTCAAGTCAGTCAAGTAACCGGGTTTTGAAGCAGCTGTTTTCACTTCAATAGCTCCTGTAAGCATTCCCACAACACCAGACATTGTCGGTCGCAGCATTGGAGATGTTTGAGTGCACAAAAGTCCTATCTTCATTATTCGTTTTGCTTCTTCCTCGCTGAATTCGGATAATCTATAGTCCACCAGTTCAAGTTCATGGTTGTTCTCATGCAAGTTCCAAGCCTGAGAAGCAGAAAGACAATGATGAAAGATGAGACAATGCAGTAGATAACGCGAG
Source organism: Fragaria vesca subsp. vesca (assembly GCF_000184155.1). Taxonomy (NCBI): domain Eukaryota; kingdom Viridiplantae; phylum Streptophyta; class Magnoliopsida; order Rosales; family Rosaceae; genus Fragaria; species Fragaria vesca. The sequence continues at coordinate 9,595,313 of NC_020493.1, read as the reverse complement.
AAGGATTGTTTTGATGAACATAGAAAGGATTAGAAACCGAAAAGCCTTCATAAACTAGGAGGGCAAGGATCAAAGGGGATTAGATAAAGTCCTTTACCCATTCCAGAAGATACACCTTATCTTCTTCCAAACTCGGGTCAGAATTTGGCCTGCCACTGACAATTTCTAGAGCTACAACACCGAATGC
>NC_020493.1:9583668-9593797 GCF_000184155.1 Fragaria vesca subsp. vesca | reverse complement strand
AGATTGATGTAAGATATATATGGGGAACCATATGATGATAAGGCCAATAGGAAATTGGATTGACATTGTGATCCTGAGTCAGAATTGACATAGTGAGAGATTTGATTCAGGATCTGAGCCAGTACCAGACGGATTTCGATGCAGCCACAATTGAGAAACAAAAGTACATGACAATGACAAGAATGTGTTTTAAGGACTTGTGACGCATATGCATAATCAAATGTTCACAACACTGAAAGTGAACTCAGATGCAAAAAATCACCTGCTGTTTGAACTGTCCAGGGTGAAGTTGTTGGCAACAAAATTCCTGCAAATACACCCAAAAAAAATCTCAATGTTAGTGTCATCATATAAAATGTATACTGCAAGGCATGTTACCAAAACAAAACCTTTATGATTGCTAGAAAAAGTGACAGTAACAAACTAACAAATTGATATATTCAAAAGTACAAAAGTTATTACGCTAGCAAAAAAATAATAATCATATAGTGAACAGAAAAACAAACATGTGTTGCAATATAAACACATACAGCTGCAAGTTTGTTCCTTTGACCCAAGAAGGAATGCTCCCAACCAGATTATTGTATGACAAATCTCTGTGTACATGTCATGACAAACACATCAGTTACATAGTTCATAAAATTAAATATAATAATACCATGACCATTGTCAAAATTCAGGCATCTATCAAGCCTATCTATATTCTGATATATGATTTTGTATCATATTAATTTGACTCTAAAAGCCAATTTCTCTATGTTTTCCCATGAACCCACAAGATTGTGATTCATGATTTCCAACAATGAGAATCAATATCTTGAGGAGAAAAAAAAATGACCGACTGACTTTAGTAGGACCAAGATTGGGCTCGTCACCAACTAGAAGGAGACAACAACAGTAGATTAGCAAATTACTTAATAAATAAATGCAAGCCTCCTACAGAAAAAGAAGCCTCTTTGGGGGTCGAACTTGAGACAATTAGCTGCAATTCATTGCTGCTATGTTCCTCATCATAAGCTTATCACATTGTCCTGGTATGATAATCCTAGTGGTGAGAAACATCTGTTCACTAGATATTGTAGCTTACTGCATATGAATCTGTGTTTGTATCGAATTATTGCTTAGTTGCAGGGCATTAAGTACAAATTATCAACTAAAGAACGACAGGATCTAGTAGTGAGTTCAATCAAAATGATTATGAGTTCATTACGAAAGAGTGTGAGAATGATTCAAGTTCATATAGAAGCTGATATTGTATAGTTAAGACAAAGCCGAAGCAAGTACATACTATATATCAACAAAGAGTAGAGTTCATCAAATACAAAACATATTTATTAGAAAACTCCAAGTTAATGAATTATGATGATGTTTAAGGAAAACATACTGAAATACTTACATATTGAGAAGACTTGAGCTTTTAGATTCAGGGATAGTGCCATTCAACTTATTGTTTCCAAGAAACCTATTCATCCAGACAGAAATACATGCCTCAGTTAGTACTTGAAGAGTACATTTAGGAGGAGTATAAAACAAGTATGAGGGCTTGAGATATTACAGGATGGAAAGAGAACTCAAATTAAACAGCGAGTCTGGTATTTGTCCAGTTAGATTGTTGAAGCTCAAGTCCCTGGTAACAAAATAATAATAGAGTTACATGCTCGAAGGACAAACACAGTAGGTGGTAAAAAAATCTGATAATGATTATACCATAATCTAGATGCATCCATAACTGATGAAATTCATTAGTAAACCATACAATTTTTGGTTAACCATAGAATACATTACAAGTTACAAGTTATTTTAGAGAAGGTAATAATACTAACTTTACTCAATATAATGGTCTTTAATCACCAAAGAAAGCTTACAGCTGATATAAACTTTTGTATTCTCCAATGTTGGAAGGAATTGAATCAGAAATGTTGTTATTTCTTAGCACTCTGCAGATGTCAAACCAACTTGTCATATTTTCTGGATGTAAAACAAAAGCATAGATGTATGATCCAGAAGTTGAGTACTCAAACTTGAGCAAGAGAGAATCTCCTTACAAGACAGATAGAGACTTCATATCCATAATAAATCCAAGAGAAGAGGTTCCATTGGTAGTAGATATGTCTGTAATTATCCTATTATGGCATCACACAGGAGATATTAGCTTTGAATAAATGCTTTAATAAACATAAATGACAAGTAGATCTGGATACTCACGGATTAGTGAGAGAAGTCAGATTGGAAAGTGCAGATGGTATGGGACCTTCAAAGGAGTTTCCTTGAAACCTCCTGACAAAACATTTAGCTTACTATTAGTGGGAAAATATATTTATCCTCCATTAACATAAACCTATCATCATTTAACTTCACTGGAACAAATTTAGATATAGAGTACTTATTTAGAGTAGCTTACAAGTCAGTAAGCTTTGACAAATTTCCTATGAAGTCAGGTATACTGCCAGAGAGTTCAACATCTGATGCCCAACTGCAACAAACACATGTAATCCTCTAAAGAATATTACAAATAATAAATCTACTGCATATATCTTAATGCTTGATTTGGCGAAAATAAACATGTTAATAATAAATTTCTCACAGTTTCTGCAAGCTTTGTAGATTGGCAAATGTAGATGGAATCTCACCGCTAAGTCCAGAACTATCAAGATAACTGCGAAGTAGACAGCAATGGATTATTATAACGAGCCGTCACTAAAGAACAGACAAATGTTGTTAAATTAAATCAATTTATAACTTTAATGTAACTGAGAATTCTGTAATCTTTTTTATTTGCAAAGTTTTTGTTCATGACTTCATCCATGGTAAATTCTACCAACGAAAGAGTTGAGTTGGTTGGGGTTCCAAATAAGTGCAGTGTGTAGTATGTGGGTAACAACTCTGGTAACCGAGTCTACACATATTACATATGCAGAATCAATTAAATACAGATGGCCGCCTTTCACACATCAGTTATGAAAAGGAAATCAAAAGAAAACCATACTTACAGTTCTTGTAATTTTGATAAACTCCCTAGTTCAGCTGGCAGAGGACCAGTAAAGTTGTTTGTCCCAATAGCACTACATAATTGACAATCAGTTAGAATCTACCATGGATGTTTTTGAGAGGTTTAGATCATCAACATTAAGTACAAGAAGGTATAAGACGACGATCACATGCTTGAATTGGGGTATTCCTAAATTAGCATTATATTGGAAAGACATGTTGCACCATATTATTGTAACCTTTACTATAGATAAAAGATTGATATTCAGAAAGCTTTCACATAGAAAGGAAGCAAAAACGTCATGCTTTTGCTTCAAATAATCCACCTGAGCACACATTCTGATAAGGATAATCTTCTCCTGTTCTTAATCACACATCCAAATATAGAATCCAACTAATAAATGGTTTAAACAACATGACAGGGAAGATGTCAGGTTGTCCCAAGGCTCCCATATGAGAAAACTTACAATACAATCAATTCAGTGAGTTCTCCGAGTTCCCTTGGTAGCTCTCCCGATAAAGCATTAATCCCGAAGTCCCTAGAATTGAAATTAAAATAATAAGCATGATCACCAAAACGGAAAACAAGTATCTCACCACAAGTATCACCATACGTGTGGAGTAATGCCTTCAAATAAAATTTAGAGGGGCTTACAAGTATTGCATGCTAGTTAGATTTCCAATGGATGCAGAGAGAGGTCCTGTGAAGTAATTCTGACCCAATTTCCTAAAACAAAATAAGCGAAGATTAAAACTTAGGTACTAAACTTAGCTAACTAATGTGAGTCCAACACAAGCACAATAATTCAGAAAAGCATACAGATTAGATAGGTAGCTCAATGTCCATAGCTCATCTGGAAGTACACCATCAACATCCAAAGCATAAACTTTCCTGCAAATGCAAATTATGATCATTTTTGAAGATATGGTTCTTTGGAAGTTAAAATAAAGAGAGTAAAACAAAGAATTACAGTTGGGTAATGTGGCAAGTGACATTATCCGAGCATTCGCATTTGATGAAAGGGTTGTGATCGTCATCGCCGAATGCGGTGGAGTCAATGGCAGCTCCACTACATGGGTCTCCAGTTGTGTTCCATTGCTCCGTATTGGCCTCAATCCCCCATTGTGCAAATATTGAATTCAAAGCTTTCGCTGCACCATCAATTGTAAGGAATCAATATCTCACTGACATAGACAAAAGGGATTCTTTGCAAGTGCCACAGCCTCAATAGGAGTTAAGGGTTGATGAGGAACTCTGCTCCCATTGCCAAAATGGTTCAGAGTTCAAACCCATCAGACATTAACTCCAGTGTGGGTGTGGCAGTTACTTTCCCAAAGGCTTCAGCAGAAGAACTTGGAGAACTTAAACTATGTAACTATGGTGATGGACTGATGGCTATAGTTCCAGGAGACTTGGGAGAGTTGGAGAGTGACAAAATTGCCCCAGACAAAGGAGTTAAACTGTTCTCATTGGACAAGTCAGAAATTTGGGTTTTTGATCTAGCTTCTAGTTAAAAAATTATCACGGTTTAGTTCTCCAGTAAGTCAGTAACAAAGGTTTTGAAGATACAAAGTTAGTATTGGAGATAATTCATGTGGTCAATCACATAATTACTTTCGTAGCTATATATAGATGGATTAAAGTTGGTAAATTAACCAGTAATCCCTAGGTAGAAACGGAGGTGGAGAACTTCTAAAACCCTAAGCTCTCTGCCTCTTCGCCCCAAGAGCACCAAAGCGCTCAATACATTCCTGTCCCGCGGTGCCAATGGTAGCGGGCTTTGTCCTTGTATTCAAGGATGGTCGACAGGTTCTCCATGGAGAAATCGCGCTCGGGGATCAAGTTTTTTTCTTGGGTTTTCAGGCTTTCATCTCCTTTGCACGACGTGGTTGTGGCTATCCTAAACCGACGGGTCGTCTTTGTCGATGGATTGATATGGGTCCCTACGGTGTGTTTCTGTGGCTGAGGAGATCGGTTGTGGCAGGCAGCGTGGATTTGGTTGCAGGCAATGACGGTGTTGATGGTATTGGGACATACGACATGTCGTTTTCCGGAAATGGGTCGGACTTGGGCTAACATTTGGGCTCTGTAGAGAGATGCATCCATGGAAGCTTGTGGGCCTGCTAAGTTGGGCTAGGGTTTTTGCTCTTGGCCCAACCACTAGGTATTTAGCTTTTGTCTATTTACAATAATTTCCTAATTTTTTAGGAACTCTAGGTAGGATCTTGATGCTAGCAAATTATGATGTTTCGGTTACATTTAGATAGTGAAAACTTATGACGCACCGCAATTGAGTACTTTGGCAACGGAAGTTTTCATGTAAAAATTATCTCTATGTTTGCTAGACTCATCAAAGATGAGCGACAATGTACAATGTAATGGTATGTGAATCACCTAAATTCGTTGAGGTCTGTATCAGTATCATTCTGGCTTGCGACTATCAATACAATAGGTTATAAGCTATTTTGCGCCCGCCTTTGTTTCAAAAAAAATCCCTAGGTAGAAACTCAAAAAATCCCTAGCAAATGAGACAATTTCGTCCACTACCGACAATTTTTATAGTTTGTTGATTTTCATCAGATTCCTCATTTTCTCGATTTTCTCAATTTTGAAGAATATTGAGTTTTTTTTAGGTCCAACAATTCTTATCTCATTTCTTAAAATGAGGATGGAGAAGAAAGAGAATGATTCATTTCTCAAATTTGCAACAAAGTTTTCTTTTCCTAAAATTAAATTTTTCACGTGTTCTAACGAGGAGTTTACAAATATAAAATATTTTATTGAGTATTCTATTGTTACAATAAAATATATAATTTTTTTTTGTTATAATTAATAATGATGTAGCATATTTTATAGTTGTAATAAATGCCGAAATCTTCAAAATGGAAAAGCTGTTAGAGCATAATTTTTTTGAAGATTTTGACTTTTGTTTCACCATTTTAGATAAATTTTAGTGAAGCGTTTAGAGATGCTCAAATGTTCTTTTCTAGTTGAATAAAAGTCTTCTGTTCTAAAAATAAAAAACCGTACTAAAAATCATGCAGGTGGCTTTACCTGGCTGGTGATTGTGGACCTATTGTTAGGTATGCATTATTGTTATATTTGGTTTTTCTCTTTCTAGTTCTTATTAGTTTCATGTATAAATCGCCAGGATGATCGATCGATAGCGATACTTGAACATCAACCAAATCTATAAGAAATCTAAAAACAGAAACTGTATAGCGTTTTCGTTTTCACGGAACAATGTGAGCTCCGTAACAACAAGTCTTTCATTACCGGATTGAATTTCGATCATATAATTAAACGAATAAACGATGCATATGTCTGTGAAGCATGAACTATATCCATAATATTGCTCTGCATGATACAGCTGGTTCGTCATATTGAAATTAAGCAAAAGAAGAAAGCACGTATATATGGAAGAGAGAGAGAATTAGAAACCTTCAGATGGATCAGTGGTGGCTTGAGGTTGAGATGTAGGAGCTTGAGAGGGAGCCTGAGCTACTGTTACACCAGTAAGGCCAAAGATGAAGCAGCAGCAGATGGCAGCAGCACACCGGAAAATAACCAGAACAGACGACGATGACGATGAACGTCTCGACATCTATATGGCAGGAATCCTGAGAGAGCTACAAGAGGTTGAGATCAAGGACGGGTGTAGATCGACGGAAGAATTGCGCGCAGTAGTCACCAAAGTTGAAATATAGCCCTGAGTCCCTGACGTACGATGAAACCCACTTCCAAAAGCTGATAATGAAGTTGTGGTAACATATTTTTCCCAATATGATTGATTTCTGGATATATATACACCACTAACACCAGCTGTGTCACATCAAAGGAAACAAACTATATATATCTGTATGTGTGTGTATATAGACACACATACACACACTTACATACGAACATACGTACGTACACATACATACATGTGTGCATATATATATATATATAATGCTGATCTTCGCACCAAAGTTTTGGTGCGGATTTCTATTTTTGCACCACTTCCCGATCGAATTTTCTCAAACTTTCTTCTAGACATATCTAGATCATCTTGTTTAGATCATCTCTGCAAAATTTCAGCCAATTTTGTGATCGTTAAGGCCCTCAAAATCGAAAAACAAATCGACGACTTGTATTCTGCCCGATTCAGGTATATAACAGAAAAACGCAAGTTTGAGGGCCTTAACGATCACCAAATTGGCTGAAATTTTGCAGAGATGATCTACACAAGATGATCTAGATATGTCTGGAAGGAAGTTTGAAGAAATTCGATCGGGAAATGGTGCAAAAAATGGAAATCCGCACCAAAAATTTTGATGTGGACGTCCGCACCTGATCACCAAAAGTCTACGCAGAGTAGTCACATTCAATTCAAGCTCAAGGTGCGCGGAGACGAATTTGAGACATGCAGCCACCAAAAACAAAATCTCATTTTTACGTCCAAATTTTAATTTGTATGATGATGAATATTCAGATTCACACACTTGATCCTATATATCGGAATCAACCCCGCGCGTAGAGAATTGGTCCACGTACATCGATGATCATACAAATTGACCTGGCTAAACCAATAGGAACTAAACTACAATATATATAGCAGTTGAAAACCAGTTTTAGGATCTTGAATCAAGGAAAAAGAAAATTATAAATCGAGCAACTAACTTGCTCTCAAATTAAGCCAAAGAATTGAGATTTTATATAGACTATGTACCACTCAAATCTAAGTGGGATAGTACTATGTAAATAAACTTATGGAGACCTATTCGATCTATATGCGTCAGGGCCGGCTCTGAGATTTTGAGGGCTCGAAGCGAAAAGAAAAACTGGGGCTCCCTGTAGTGATGCAGAAGGATATTGCTTACCTACTTAAGCTCTTACTTTAATTTAATATCATCACTATAACATGACAATATCAAACCTGACAAACCCAATTATAGTTGAATATACTTCCATACAACCATAGTATCATACCACTATCTTTTATCAATGATAACAAGCATATTTGTTACAACATATATGATATTACACAATAGGTTTTCCCTTATACCATTCATATGTCTATAGTTGTTTTATGAAGAGAAACAATGAATTGAAATTCAACATTCAAAAGGAAACGAAAAAAAAGGGATTTGACTATGAATTGAAATTCAACATTCAAACACTCAAACCAAAACCTATCTCACAATCAGTCTTCTGAATTGAAATCAAAACCCTTCTCATTCTCAATCTCAAGTTCTCAACTATGAAATTACAAAAACCATGGGATTGAACTCATTGGAGGAGGAGGACAGACTTACCTGAAAAGATTTCGTGACTTTCGTCTATGAGAAAACGAGGGCTGCAGGCTGCTGCAAGGAGAAGTTGATATGAGAAAGACTCGTTCGCGCAGCACTCGATCAAAGAAGAGTTAAAGGAGCTACGTGTGTTTGGAGTATTTAGACATTTAGTATACCCCCAGTTTTTTTTTCCTTTTAGTATATATGTATGTATATGTTTGGATTTTTTTTTAGGTCCCTTTAATTTAGGGGCCAAAACACAAGCTTGCTTGAATTCAGCATAGGGCCGACTTTGATATGCGTACGTTTGTTTATTTTCTTCTTCACAAGTCATGAACGTACATTCAACTGTATATATACGTGCATGTGGTCATGTGGACACAATGAGGATCGACAAATATATTTAGACGGGAAACCTACTTTCATTCTTCAACACCTCATACACACACACGTAGTTTTATTCATAATAAAGCAAGCTTCTGTTTGAAATTAAATGTAAAAAATATACATATATAATTTCAGAACATGTTGTCATTGAAAATGGGTAAACATCTCTTCTTCTTCTTCTTCTTTTTTACGATAGTGAAATGACGTTTAATTCATTATGAATCAACATTGTTGATTGTCTAGTCTGAAATAATATGATTACTCTATCTTCCGAACCCAATTTAATCTTATTTTTTAATGAAGTTATCTTAATTTAAAAAAAAAAATATGACTACCTTAGACCCTTAGTGGTGAACGATGACATGTTTGTCTTTGTTTGTCTGAAATAACAGATACTAGGGTAACATAAAACAAAAGCCAAAGTCCCAAATACATTTGAAACAAATTACACGCAAATACGTATATACGTACGTATAAACAAAAATAACGTCTTTGTCTTCCTGTTAGCATCGTGTTGACTGTTGTGGCAGTAGTGTGGCTAATTAATTAATGCTCGGTCATTGTACGTATGGAACCATCAAGATCAACCGTAGACCGTAGTTATCAAATTTACGACTTGCGCACGCTATGTGAATTTTTACGTAAATTATTCCTTGCGTTCATACTGAACCTTAAGCATGACCAAGACTTTCATAGAGGTCACCAGTGACTTACTAAACGGATGATGAAAGTCTCCAAAATTTTCTTATGTTCAAGCAGGAATTGGTAGGTCAACATGCATTTGTAACTTTGTGTTGATTTTGATTGAAAAGCCCTGATGTGGGGCTTTTCAGATGCCGACGTCCGGACTTTTCAATTCTACGTACGAAATATTGTGTTATTTACACAATTAAATCCATTTTTATGTGGGTCTTCTCCTTCTCGTTTGATGAGAACTCACATCCTCACCTTTCTCCTTTGAAATTGGCCATTTGAACATACTGATATCTCCTCCTTATTTTAAATCTCCTCCTTATTTTATAATCAAAATAAAGAGAAATTTTAAATACACACCCATAATATCTTAATACACATCCCAAACTGTCTAAAATGCCCTTAATTTATGAAATATTCCGTTATTTAATATAATTAATATATATTTACTATTTGGTACCTCTTTTTACATATTATTTCGTCTAATTTTTGCTAGAAATTTTTGGTTATCATCGTTCAATTTATAATCAAATGATTATTATTATATCTCAATTCTAAATCACCAATACAAGTTTTCAAAATTCACAATAGCACAACTATAGAAGTACAGTAGCTATTAAACATAGATAGTTAGTTATTCGATAAAACATGTCATGATAAAGATGTAGTATTTGACAATATGATATGCAAGATCAAACTAAAGCTGATAAAGATGCAGTACTTGACAATATGATCTGTAAGATCAAATTAAAGCCGATACGGATACAAAAAAAAAAAAAAAAAA
>NC_020493.1:9569810-9583624 GCF_000184155.1 Fragaria vesca subsp. vesca | reverse complement strand
TAATAATAATAATAATAATAATAATAATCAAAGCAACCCCAAAAATTGAAAGAAAAACCCAGAAATTAGTTTTTGCTTGACGTTTTTTCTTCTTCTTTAACTACAATGTTAATGACACGGTTATGAAAAGAGTCGTAAGTTGGCATGGTATTAAATCGAACAAAAAAAATAGAGATTTGTATATATGAAATTGCAAATCCCTATGTAATTTGGGAGTAAATTGTATTTCATCCTAAAATTAAATTATTGGACTACGTACAAACAAATTAATACTTCACTACTTAATATCCCTATATCAAGGCAAGGTGATACGTCTCCATCTGAGATACAATTCAATAAGCTAGTCTCTTAATTTGCAGTCTTGTCTTTCAAACTTGTTGACTGCAACCGTTTAATTTACAGTCTCTTAATTTAGATACGTCTCCTGTCAAAACTTTTCATTTGATCATTTAAATGGTGAGTCAGATCTACTTCAGGGGTTGTCTGGACGAATCTACCTGCCTCATTACTTTGTAAGGCAAGAATTCAAGCATGGAATGCAGAAACCTCGCTTGTCGAAAGCAGCAGGGTAAATCTTAGTTCTAGATCTCTAAACCAGAAGTTTGTGCAAAATATTGTAAATATTACTTTCCTTGTATATATAGGTGTATGAGATATTTTCCTATTAATACTACAATTGTGTCTCTATATAAATCTCTTATTTGAAAAGGAATAATACATTGGAACATTAAACCCATATCAAATCATTCTGTTCTACTTGGCATCAAAGCAAGTCAGGTTCGTTCATTTGAATTTACACCCAAAACACCACAAATCGCTGCGTACCAAAAACCCCACAAATCACCATAAAAACACACAAATTCTCAAATCTCAAAACCAAACATGAATCCCGAATCACACCACAAACAAATCGTTGCATGCATCAAAATCATAATTCTCGAATCCTTAAATCTCAAAAACCAAACCTCCAAAATGACACATCAAATTAACTACCATACCACCACAACATGTCAATCTCCATGCAAACCAAATTCATATGTGAACTCAAAATATCCGTTATGTGGTATTAGGTCATATCAAACAATGTTGCTTTGAAACAATTGGGTACCCAGATTGGTGGGATTTCACCAAGAGACCTCGAAAGAATCAAGCAAAAGATGTCATAGCCACTGTAGAGGAAAAGTAACTGTCTAATGCCTCCAATGTCGCACAATCAAGTATGAGTGGTAAGATATCTATGAATAGTTCATGGATTATTGATACATGAGCATTTGATCACATGTGTAATGATCCTAGCCTCTTGAAAAAAACCCTCCTCTCAAAATATTGTTTCTACTGTTGATGGTACTCTAACTCCGGTTACTGGAGAAGGCTCTATTGTCCTATCAAACACATTAAACCTTGATTATGTATTAGTTGTCCATTAATTGTCATATAATATTCTCTCAGTTGGCCAAATCATTCCAGCAATATCATGTATATATTGTCACCTTCTACCCGTCTTTCTGTGTATTTCAAGACATTCTGATGCGGCAAATTGTTAGCTATGGTGTAAGAAAGGGAAAATTATACTACCTGGATCTAACAGAGACATGAGAGAAACATATGCAGTTTTTTTGTCAGGCTAATCAGGTCAATAGAGCTGAGAGTGCGAAGAAAGATGTGTGGCTTTAGCACCGCCGGTTAGGTCAACTAAACTCCGGTCATCTTAAGAAACTGCAACCGTAATTGTTTTCGGGCATCACAGATTCAGTTTTTCATTGTGAAACTTGCAAATTGGCCAAGAACAACTGTATTTCATATTCACCAAGCCTGAATAGAAGTCTTGTTCCTTTTATGAAGTTTCACTCTAATGTTTGGGGCCCTGCAAAAATTCCTTAACTATTCGGTGCTCAGTATTTTGTAACATTCATTGATGATTGTACTCGTATGACTTGGGTGTCTCTACTGATGAACAAGAGCAAAGTTTGTTCTAAGTTCAAAGAATTTCACAAGATGGTGTCTACACAGTATCAACAGGCTATTCGTGTTTTCCAATCTGACAATGGTGGAGAATATGTTAATGGTCCTATATAAAAGTTTATGCAGTATCATGGAATTCGACATTAGAATTCAAATTCTTATACTCCTTAACAAAATGGATTGGCAAAACGGAAAAATCAGCAATTGCTTGAAGTTGTTCGTGCTTCTTTATTTGGCATGAATGTACCTCTTCAATATTGGCGAGAAGCTGTGAAGTCTGTTGCCTACCCCATTAATCGTACTCCTTCTCAGGTAATCGAATTTCAAAACCCTCTGCAACAACTTCATCAACTTCTCTCTGTTCAACGTTGCTGAATCTATAGCCTCAGATATTTGGATGTGTCATGTCTGTTCATATTCTCAACCGTAAATCAATCCATATGAATTTATCACATATGAATATCAAACTATGTGTACATAGAACATAAAAATCGATCGGGCTGTGTTCCTTTTTTATCAATTCCTTCAAACTTCTCAACGACCATCATTAACAGTATCGTGAAGAATGGGATGAGTGGCATTTGAAGGTGTTTGCCTCGCATCCCCTATTATACTTGTACTAGCAGATGAGTTATAAAAGCTCGGATCAGTTCCTTGGGTTGACATACCAAGCGATATGTTGCTGGCAGTAGCATCAATGAATTTCAAGTCAGTCAAGTAACCGGGTTTTGAAGCAGCTGTTGTCACTTCAATAGCTCCTGTACGCACTCCGACAACACCAGACATTGTCGGTCGCAGCATTGGTGATGTTTGAGTGCACAAAAGTCCTATCTTCATTATTCGTTTTGCTTCTTCCTCGCTGAATTCGGATAATCTATAGTCCACCAGTTCAAGTTCATGGTTGTTCTCATGCAAGTTCCAAGCCTGAGAAGCAGAAAGACAACGATGAAAGATGAGACAATGCAGTAGATAACGCGAAAAGGATTGTTTTGATGAACATAGAAAGGATTAGAAACCGAAAAGCCTTCATAAAACTAGGAGGGGCAAGGATCAAAAGGGGATTAGATAAAGTCCTTACCCATTCCAGAAGATACACCTTATCTTCTTCCAAACTAGGGTCAGAATTTGGCCTGCCACTGACAATTTCTAGAGCTACAACACCGAATGCAAACACATCGGTCTTTTCTGTAAGATGTCCACGCATGGCATATTCCGGTGCAAGATACCCTCTGCATCATTGACAGTCATGTGTACTACTTGTCACTAACTAATGCAACTTATTTGCAAGACAAGGAAAATGAAACACTAGTAATATGGCCAAGTAGACTAAATCTCAAAAATCGTACATTGTTCCAGCAACCCCGGTACTTATGTGGGTCATTTTATTGTCATAAAGCTTGGCCAAACCAAAATCCGATATCTTGGGGATGAGATTAGAGTCCAGCAGGATATTACTGGCCTTCACGTCCCTATGAACTATACGAAGCCTTGATTCCTCATGAAGATAAGTTAAACCTCTTGCCACTCCCAAGCATATGTCAAATCGTGTTGACCAATCAAGGTTCAGATTTTTCTTTCCTGTTTCATACACGTCGTAAAATGTTAATAATGTTACGTACAGGATACATCAAACAAGAGAAATAAATCAATTACGTTGTTCTCATACCAAATAATGCTTGATCTAGACTATTGTTTTCCAGATACTCATAGACAAGGAGCCTTTTTACTCCCTCAGCACAGAACCCATACAAAGTCACAAGGTTATTGTGTTGCACGGCAGATATAGTGGCAATCTCAGTTACAAATTGGCTCTTTCCTTGGTGGGATGCTGCAGACAATTGCTTCACGGCAATTACTCTTCCATCGTGAAGAGTACCCTATCAATAACAAAAATCCAAGTGTTTAGCATAGCTAATAATAATTGTGCCCAATATCCTCAAGTCCAATTAGACTTGAGAAACTGATGCTTTATAGCTGCCTAGCTGGGACAAACTTCAATTCAGTCTTTACATGGCAATCACAAAGATGCATGTGCTTGTGCATTCAACCTTTTATACAGCAATGCTTCTTCCTCATCTCACTAGATCATTACTACTTATAGCATTACACTTGAACAACCTTATGAATCAAACATATATCTCAAAGTAAGTTGGACAGCTTTGGGAGATCATCCTTCATAAGAACCTAGGGAAATTAGAAGACGTTTACAGTAAGGAAATCGGAGGAAAAGAAAAACTAGGTGTGGTGTTTTGTGATGTCATGGTTTGCATTTAGAAAGATACAATAGATATGTTACATTTGTGACTCTATCAACCAGTAAACATTAAAGGATTGACATGGTTGCTGCCCCATCATGTCCTTGATTAGAGTAGCAACTTACTTTATAGACAGGTCCAAATCCTCCCTCTCCAAGCTTGTTTTCCGGACTAAAGTCATTTGTAGCCGACTTTAGTTCGGAATAACTGAAAGTGAGCGGTCCAATATCAATCCCTAACAGCTCTGCAAATTCAACAAAACACAATATTATGTCTCCGAGACTGTTAGTCTGGCAATCAGGTTTTGATTTTTTTTCATATTTGTTTAATTAGGCATCAAGCGTCTGCTTACAAACTTACATATTTAGCTGGTAGGCTTCCAGCTTTCTTGTATGTTAGATAAAATAAAATACTCGTATATAATCACAAATGCAAGCAAAAACAAAGAATTTGACTAAAAGAAAATCGCCTTTTTTCACAAAAGTAACAGTATACCTTCGACATCATCGAAGTTGGGCCTTTTTCTTCTTCGAACAATGTAGAGAACTACCATCACCAGAATTAAAACTCCACCACCAACAACAATTCCCACAATCAGACCAGTCCTATTCTTCTTACTAGTTGGAATTTTATTACTGACAGTAGGTTCAAAATCTGTAGAAGAGCTTTAGAGTCAACAGCATGATACCAGTTTGAGAAAACATAAGATCTGACATCCTGATTGTATCTTGAACTTCTACATTATATTACCTGGTGTGGCACTGATGGCTGAAACAATAGGTCCATAAGTACCCTGTGCAGGTACACAACAAGTTCCCTTTCCAGCCCAAAAGAGATGGATTTCAAGGAAGTTCTCTGAAACCGGAACCGTGTATTCCTTCTGAACAGCTAGGAAAGATCCCCCTGCCTCCTTTCGTATATCAAAATCCTTTAGAACTAGATTCCCCTGAAAACAGAGAGATGAGGAAGAAAATAGGGGGGATTAAATTTACAGAAGATGTGAGAGATTACACTTCATTTCAGTTATAAAGGATTATTCTACGAGTTTCAAAATTAAGATTTAAAATCACTCAATTTAGGAACTGGATTTTGGAAAGTGATTGCATTGGACTAAACTCTTGGGTTTAAATAAAAGATATGATGATGGTAAAAGGAAACAGATGGGGGAGCTAGGAGCAGAATCAAGAGCTAGAGTGGTGATTCTATGCCTTTTAAAATACTTTCAGGGATTGTACTAAACCTCATCAGCTTTTAGAGGATGAATTTCAAAACACAGTCAAATGATTTATAGAGTTTAACATCTTGCAGTAGCAAGTTGGAGCAAAATATTATCAACTTCCTCATTCACACAGAACTGTTAGTCATAGGAATTCAGAGCATATTATTGAAAAGAGCCCTTGAGATGATACAGACCTGGATATAAATATTGAACACACGTCTCCCAAGACTTTTCCATGTAGTAGAATCTAGGATAGCTTGTTCTGCAAACTGTAGGTTCACTGTGTAGTTACCATTCTCAAGCCCCAAGCCATAATATCTAAGTGATGAAGCAGAGAGTCTTGCAGTCTGGAATAGCTCGGAATCTAGAGTATTTTGAATTGAGATGAGGAGAAAATTGTGTACTGAGGCTTGCTGCTGCCAGTGAAATACCCAATGTTGCTAACTGCCCATCTGCTTTCATCATTCACAAAATATGAAGCTGGACCAAGGGTCTCATTTTCCGTCTGATACACAATGTTACTGGAAGAAGTTATCTGAGGACCCCCACATTTTATCCCAAAGTTAGAAACTGCATAAAGATAAGAAAGGCACCTTTATCAGAAATAATCACACAGGCAGGTCAATTACAATGTTAACAACATATAAGGTGTCCACTGTACTTACAGATTCCAGAACCACTATTGCAAGGAAAGTCTCTTTGAAGGCAATTCAACCCTGAAGGAAGAGCACTGAAGTAACAAATAAACTAGTAAAATAGTGTTCAGGAATATTCATTTCCTTGTTTGATAACAAGAAATACAGAACTTTTTCTTTACAGGCAATTGAACCCTGAAGGAAGAGCACTGAAGTAACAAAAAACTAGTGAAATACTGTATTCAGGAATATTCATTTCCTTGTTTGATAACAAGTAATACAGATCTTTATCTTTACTTGCCTGCCCCAACTTTTCAGCAAAAAAACAGTTAAATGTGAGATCGGTTTGTTAATTGAGTCAAGAACAAAGAAATATTTATTATGAGTAGAATTGCTTGAGTAACACAATTATGTTTATAGGCATTAAGTTGTTGATATTGACCTTTCCCAAGGAGTAGGGAAAATGTGGACAACAAAAGGTTGAATTACTTGCTTAGTTCAGACTTGTGATTTCTGTTATTAAAGAATTTATTCAAGTACGTAATGATGGTTAACAGATTGATCATTTGATATTCTCAGATTGATGTAAGATATATATATATGGGGAACCATATGATGATAAGGCCAATAGGAAATTGGATTGACATAGTGATCCTGAGTCAGAATTGACATAGTGAGAGATTTGATTCAGGATCTGAGCCAGTACCAGATGGATTTGGATGCAGCCACAATTGAGAAACAAAAGTACATGACAATGACAAGAATGTGTTTTAAGGACTTGTGGCTCGTATGCATAATCAAATGTTCACAACACTGAAACTGAGCTCAGATGCAAAAGATCACCTGCTGTTTGAACTGCCCAGGGTGAAGTTGTTGGCAACAAAATTCCTGCAAATACACCCAAAAAAATTCTCAATGTTAGTGTCATCATATAAAATGTATACTGCAAGGCATGTTACCCAAACAAAACCTTTATGATTGCTAGAAAAAAAGTGACACTAACAAACTAAGGAATTGATATATTAAAAAGTACAAAAGTTATTAAGCTAGCAAAAAAAAAAAAAAAAAATACATATAGTGAACAGAAAAACAAACATGTGCTGCAATATAAACACATACAGCTGCAAGTTTGTTCCGTTGACCCAAGAAGGAATGCACCCAACCAGATTATTGTATGACAAATCTCTGTGTACATGTCATGACAAATACATCAGTTACATAGTTCATAAAATTAAATATAATAATACCATGACCATTGTCAAAATTCAGGCATCTATCAAGCCTATATATATTCTGATATATGATTTTGTATCATATTAATTTGACTCTAAAAGCCAATTTCTCCATGTTTTCCCATGAACCCACAAGATTGTGATTCATGATTTCCAACAATGAGAATCAATATCTAGAGGAGAAAATAAAAATGACCGACTGACTTTAGTAGGACCAAGATTGGGCTCGTCACCAACTTGAAGGAGACAACAACAGTAGATTAGCAAATTACTTAATAAATAAATGCAAGCCTCCTACAGAAAAAGCAGCCTCTTTGGGGGGACGAACTTGAGACAATTAGCTGCAATTCATTGCTGCTATGTTCCTTCTCATAAGGTTATCACATAGTCCAGGTATGATAATCCTAGTGGTGAGAAACATCTGTTCACTAGATATTGTAGCTTACTGCATATGAATCTGTATTTATATCGAATTATTGCTTAGTTGCAGGGCATTAAGTACAAATTATCAACTAAAGAACGACAGGATCTAGTAGTGAGTTCAATCAAAATGATTATGAGTTCATTACAAAAGACTGAGAATGATTCAAGTTCATATAGAAGCTGATATTGTATAGTTCAGACAAAGCCGAAGCAAGTACATACTATATATCAACAAAGAGTAGAGTTCATCAAATACAAAACATATTTATTAGAAAACTCCGAGGTAATGAATTATGATGATGTTTAAGGAAAACATACTGAAATACTTACATATTGAGAAGACTTGAGCTTTTAGATTCAGGGATAGTGCCATTCAACTTATTGTTTCCAAGAAACCTATTCATCCAGACAGAAATACATGCCTCAATTAGTACTTGAAGAGTACATTTAGGAGGAGTATAAAACAAGTATGAGGGCTTGAGATATTACAGGATGGAAAGAGAACTCAAATTAAACAGCGAGTCTGGTATTTGTCCAGTTAGATTGTTGAAGCTCAAGTCCCTGGTAATAAAATAATAATAGACTTACATGCTCGAAGGACAAACACAGTAGGTGGTAAAAAAATCTGATAATGATTATACCATAATCTAGATGCATCCATAACTGATGAAATTCATTGTAAACCATACAATTTTTGGTTAACCATAGAATACATTACAAGTTACAAGTTATTTTAGAAAAGGGAATAGAGAAGTACTAACTTTACTCAATATAATGGTCTTTAATCACCAAAGAAAACTTACAGCTGAGTTAAACTTTTGTATTCTCCAATGTTGGAAGGAATTGAATCAGAAATGTTGTTATTTCTTAGCACTCTGCAGGATGTCAAACCAACTTGTCATATTTTCTGGATGTAAAACAAAAGCATAGATGTATGATCCAGAAGTTGAGTACTCAAACTTGAGCAAGAGAGATTCTCCTTACAAGACAGATAGAGACTTCATATCCATAATAAATCCAAGAGAAGAGCTTCCATTGGTAGTAGATAAGTCGGTAATTATCCTATTATCGCATCACACAGGAGATATTAGCTTTGAATAAATGCTTTATTAAACAAAAATGACAAGTAGATCTGGATACTCACAGCTCAGTGAGAGAAGTCAGATTGGAAAGTGCAGATGGTATAGGACCTTCAAAGGAGTTCCCTTGAAACCTCCTGACAAAACATTTAGCTTAATATTAGTGGGAAAATATATTTTTCCTCCATAAACATTAAGCTTATATAGCGCAGCTCTGACATGAACCTATCATCATGTAACGTCACTGGAACAAATTTAGATATAAAGTACTTATTTTGAGTAGCTTACAAGGAAGTAAGCTTTGACAAAGTTCAACATCTGATGCCCAACTGCAACAAACACATGTAATCCTCTAAGAGATATTACAAATAATAAATCTACTGCATATATCTTAATGCTTTTTCATTTGGCGAAAATAAACATGTTCATAAATTTCTCACACTGTCTGCAAGCTTTGTAGATTGGCAAATGTAGATGGAATCTCACCGCTAACTCCAGAACTATCAAGGTAACTGCAAAGTAGACAGCAATGGATTATTATAACGAGCTGTCTTAAAATAAATCAGTTAAAAACCTTTAATGTAACTGAGAATTCTGTAAACTTTTTTATTTGCAAAATTTTTATTGATGACTTCATCCATGGTAAATTCTCACCAACTAAGGATTTGAGTTGGGGTTTCAAACAAGTACAGTGTATAGTATGTGGGTAAGAACTCTGGTAACCGAGGCTGCTCATATAACATACGCAGAATAATTTAAATACAGATGGCCGCCTCTCACACATCAGTTATAAAAAGGAAATCAAAAGAAAACCAAACTTACAGTTGTTGTAATTTCGATAAACTCCCTAGTTCAGCTGGCAGAGGCCCAGTAAAGTTGTTTGTCCCAATAGCACTACATAATTGACACTCAGTTAGAATCTACCATGAATGTTTTTGAGAGGTTTAGATTATCAACATCAAGTACAAGAAGGTATAAGACGACGATCACATGCTTGAATTGGGGTATTCCTAAATTAGCATCATATTGGAAAGACATGTTGCACCATATTATTGTAACCTTTACTATAGATAAAAGATTGATATTCAGAAAGCTTTCACATAGAAAGGAAGCAAAAACGTCATGCTTTTGCTTCAAATAATCCACCTGAGCACACATTCAGATAAGGATAATCTTCTCCTGTTCTTAATCACACATCCAAATATAGAATCCAACTAATCAATGGTTTAAACAACATGACAGAGAAGATGTCAGGTTGTCCCAAGGTTCCCATGTTTGAAAACTTACAATACAATCAATTCAGTGAGTTCTCCGAGTTCCTTTGGTAGCTCTCCCGATAAAGCATTAATGCTGAAGTCCCTAGAATTGAAATTAAAATAATAAGCATGATCACCAAAACGAAAAACAAGTATCTCACCACAAGTATCACCATACGTGTGGAGTAATGCCTTCAAATAAAATTTAGAAGGGCTTACAAGTATTGCATGCTAGTTAGATTTCCAATGGATGCAGAGAGAGGTCCTGTGAAGTAATTCTGACCCAATTTCCTGAAACAAAATAAGCGAAGATTAAAACTTAGGTACTAAACTTAGCTAACTAATGTGAGTCCAACACAAGCACAATAATTCAGAAAAGCATACAGATTAGATAGGTAGCTCAATGTCCATAGCTCATCTGGAAGTACACCATCAACATCCAAGGCATAAACTTTCCTGCAAATGCAAATTATGATCATTTTTTGAAGATATGGTTCTTTGGAAGTAAAAATAAAGAGAGTAAAACAAAGAATTACAGTTGGGTAATGTGGCAAGTGACATTATCAGAGCAGACGCATTTGATGAAAGGGTTGTAATCGACATCGTCGAATGCGGTGGAGTCAATGGCAGCTCCACTACAAGGGTCTCCAGTTGTGTTCCATTGCTCCGCATTGGCCTCAATCCCCCATTGTGCAAATATTGAATTCAAAGCTTTCGCTGCACCATCAATTGTAAGGAATCAATATCTCACTGACATGGACAAAAGGGATTCTTTGCAAGTGCCACAGCCTCAATAGGAGTTAAGGGTTGATGAGAACCTCTGCTCCCATTGCCAAAATGGTTCAGAGTTCAAACCCATCAGACATTAACTCCATTGTGGGTGTGGCAGTTACTTTCCCAAAGGCTTCAGCAGAAGAACTTGGAGAACTTAAACTATGTAACTATGGTGATGGACTGATGGCTATAGTTCCAGGAGACTTAGGAGAGTTGGAGAGTGACAAAATTGCCCCAGACAAAGGAGTTAAACTGTTCTCATTGGACAAGTCAGAAATTTGGGTTTTTGATCTAGCTTCTAGTTAAAAAAATTATCACGGTTTTGTTCTCCAGTAAGTCAGTAACAAAGGTTTTGAAGATACAAAGTTAGTGTTGGAGATAATTCATGTGGTCAATCACATAATTACTTTCGTAGCTATATATAGATGGATTAAAGTTGGTAAATTAACCAGTAATCCCTAGGTAGAAACGGAGGTGGAGAACTTCTAAAACCCTAAGCTCTCTGCCTCTCCGCCCCAAGAGCACCAAAGCACTCAATACATTCCTGTCCGGCGGTGCCAATGGTAGCGGGCTTTGTCCTTGCTATTTAGGGTGCTACCGGACGTGTATTCAAGGATGGTCGACAGGTTCTCCATGGAGAAATCGCGCTCGGGGATCAAGCTTTTTGCTTGGGTTTTCAGGCTTTCATCTCCTTAGGCTGACATTTGGGCTCATAAAGGAGATGCATTCATGGAAGCTTGTGGGCCTGCTAAATTGAGCTAGGGTTTTTGCTCTTGGCCCAACCACTAGGTATTTAGCTTTTGTCTATTTACAATAATTTCCTAATTTTTTAGGAACTCTAGGTAGGATCTTGATGCTAGCAGATTATGATGTTTCGGTTACATTTAGATAGTGAAAACTTATGACGCACCGCAATTGAGCGTCTTGGCAACAGAAGTTTTCGTGCAAAAATTATCTTTATGTAAGGTAAGATTATAGTTTGCTAGGCTCATCAAAGATGAGTGACAATGTACAATGTAATGGTATGTAAATCACCTAAATTCGTTAGGGTCTGTATCGGTGTCATTCTGGCTTGTGACAATACAATAGGTTACAAGCCCGCGCCCGCCTTTGTTTCAAAAAAAATCCCTAGGTAGAAACTCAAAAAATCCCTAGCAAATGACACATTGTCTACCACCGACAATTTTTATAGTTTGTCGATTTTCAACAAATTCCTCATTTTCTCGATTTTCTCAATTTTGGAGAATATTGAGTTTTTTTTAAGTCTAACAGTTTTCTTATCTCATTCCTTTTATTTTTTTTTGAAAATGGACTAAACGGCCGCTCTCATGCCTTAACCATTAATGAAACCACATAATACAAGGGGGGACATAAAGCCTAAACCCCGTATTGCATAAACATCCTGAAATAATATCAGGAGTTAACAATCATATGCATCCTAACAAGCACCATTTAGCAAAGAGTCCATCATTGAGAACTCCATTTGCTTTACAATTTCGGCAACATACTGGAAAGACAATGCTCATGCAGAGCCATAAGTTACTATGTCGAACAACTTTCCTAACATGTTGCCACTGGAAGATAGTACCAGTGACCCTAAGTCTCATCTTGCCACTAGGAGGCTGCGACCATTTGACAAAACAAGAAACTCGCCGCCCACCTAGAACAGACATGGTATGCAAGATAAGCAAACCGGGACAAAGCCCACTTATCCGGATCAAATAAAGATCAGGACTTATTGAAAGCGTAATGAAAATTACAACTAACAAACAAAAATAACTTAGAGCAACAAGCATGACAGCCCAAAGCGGGCCCAAAAAAGGAACTCGGCCCAAACCTCCACACATGAAGCAAGGAGAGAACCCGCTGCTAGCCAAGCCTGAACGACCCCAACTCCGGCCACCGTCGGCGCCTCACCATCCATGCCGCCTTGCTAGAGACGCCAGACTGCCCCTCCAAGCAGGCCTGCCGCCCCCTCGCCCTGTGGAAAGGCGCAACCATTGCCCAGCCGCCGCAACCAAATAGCAAATTTGAAGGATCTGACCCAGACCGAGACAAGGAAGGGGGCTCGACTTTGTCTCTCAGACTCTCGCTCTCTCTAGGGTTTTTTTAATGCACTGTATTTTAGTTTAGACTTTCTTATCTCATTCCTTAAAATGAGGACGGAGAAAAAAAAGAACGATTCATTTATCAAATTTGCAGCAAAGCCTTATTTTTCTAAAATTAAATTTTTCACGTGTTCTAACGAGAAGTTTACAAATAAAATATTTTATTGAGTATTTTATTGTTACAATAAAATATATAATTTTTTTTGTTATAATTAATAATGATGTAGCATATTTTATAGTTGTAATAAATACCGAAATCTCCAAAATAGAGAAGCTGTTAGAGCATAATTTTTGGGTGCGGTTATTGCCACCCTACCAAATACTTTGTTTACCCCACATTTCAATTTTAAACTAAATATTTCAATACTAATTAACCTCATAATCTAGAATTTTTGTGAAAATATAATATTAAACTAAAATCTATAAAATTCAAACAACAACAATTCTCTATATCTTTACATCGGAAAAAAAAAATTTATACATATTTCAAATCAGATTTGAGAATCACTTCAATATTCAACATGGTGGTTATACAATGTGGTGAGATTGTTCGTTCTTATTTTAATTTTATTTATGGCTTCAATATATATACATATATATATATATATAATTTTTCTCAGCTGCGGACGTCCGCACCAAAGTTTTAGTGCAGATTTCTATTTTTGCACCACTTTGCGATCGAATTTCCTCATCTCCACCGTCTAGTATCTAGATAATATTGTGTAGATCATCTATGCAAAATTTCAGCCAATTTGCTAGTTGTTAAGGCCCTCAAACTCGAAAAACAAATGGACTGACTGAATTTTGTCCGGTTCATGTTTATACCAGAAAAACACAATTTTTAGGGCCTTAACGATCACCAAATTGGCTG
>NC_020493.1:9560776-9568914 GCF_000184155.1 Fragaria vesca subsp. vesca | reverse complement strand
TCCCCGACCACTTTCCCTCACCGGTGAGTCCGTTCTTTTCCAGTTTTCCGGCGAGATCGATTTTGTTTGAAGTTTTGGGTGATCTTGCCGGAAACTGGAAAAGAACAAACTTGCCGGGGAGGAAAAGTGGTTGGGGACGCTGCTGAAGTCTTCTGGGGTGGAGGCGCGCCGGAGGGTAGAGAACGGAGGGACGTCCGCACTTTAAGGCCGGTGCGGACGTCCGCCTCTAATCGGGCCTCTATATATATATATTCCTTTCTTTCCTTGGGTGTCACTAGGGAAGAGTTCTTGCTACTACTGGATACCACTTTCAGAACTTGAAAAGAAGTTATTTTCAGAGACGAGCAATCGCTCCTTTGTTAAGAGTTTTTGCACCCGTCATCTCCTCCACAATTGTTTTAGCTTTCTCTACTTCTAGACTGCTTATATTTTTGTTGTGTCAGAAATTTTTGTTAATCTATAGCTATATATAAAGGTCTTTTTGCTAATAGGTGTTTATTTGAGTACATATACTTTGTCTCGATAATATGTTAAGACTTTATTATAATCAGGGGTTTAGGCTTTATGTCCTCCTTGTATTCGACGATTTTATTAATGAAGACTGACGCACCAACCCTTTATTAAAAAAACAAAATAAGGGTTTTTAGCTCACAAATCTGGTCCTTCCTCTTAGATTGAATAGGAAAAGATTGATTTTACTAGGGGTGGGCATAAAAAAACGAAATCCCGGTCCCGTCCCGATCCCGTCCCGAAATTTGACGGGATGGGACGAGATCTAAGTTTAAAAACACTAGGCCCGTCTCGTCTCATCCCGTAGAGAAACAACGGGACGGGACACGGGACTGAAAAGTTGAGACCCGTCAGGCCCGTCCCGTCCCGTGTAAAATATATGCTAATCTGAGCCGTTGGTTTTCTTAGATCAGTTAGATGTTTTGAACTTTTGATCTCAACCTTTCATTTTTTAACCCTAATATTGTCTAACCTTTCATCAGTTTCATGCTTGCAGTCTTTCACTCACTCTCAGTTAAGTCAATTTCATGACTTTCATCACTTTCACTGACTCTCAATTTCATCACTTTCACTCAGTCCTTCACTCACCCGACACAGCCTAAGCCCGACACAACCTAAGTCTGACACAGCCTCCGCTAACCTCACCGCCGATTCCTCCTCGCCTCTCCGCTGCTAACCTAAACCTGACACAGCCTAAGCCCAACACAACCTAAGTCCGACACAGCCTAAGTCTGACACAGCCTCCGCTAACCTCACCGCCGATTCCTCCTCGCCTTTCCACCGATTCCTCCTCGCCTCACCGCCGCTTCCTCCTCGCCTCTGCCCTCGTCAGGCAAGTTCTCCTTGCTCGATTTTTTGTGTAAATGTTGGTTCTGCGAATTTGAGATTAGATGTTGTAGATCAGGAAAGAAATTCATTGAAACTGAGAGTGAGTGATGGATGTAGATGTTCTGGTTTAATTTTGAGTTATTGATTAACTTTGGTGGTGGCGGAGGAGAGGATGGGTTGATTAAGTTGTCATCTTTTAGGTTTTGGTTGCTAGGGAGGGTGGGATTACATCAATTGTTTTTGTTTGTTGTATTGTCATTGCTTCGTTTTTATGAGCATTGTGTACTTGAAACCAGTGAATGGTGTATGTTATGGTTGCTTTTGTTTGATTCTGTATATACTGCGAAATATGATGTTCTTTGTGTTTTCGTTTTAATGCTCATGCTGGTTGCTCTATGCTTTCAGAAATTTTTACTTTGGTGAATTTATCTTCATTGTTGAGCAGCAAAACACTGCGTATGAGCTTAATGCTTTGTGATTTGGTTATATTGATTGTGATTTGTGAATGGCTGAATGCAGAGGGAATTACTTGAAAACAATGGGGAGAGGAAAGAAAGTAATTGTGCAACCCAACCGTTCTACTTCTGGCCTTCAACATTCATCAACGGCGACATCAATAACAACACCATCTCCTCCAGTTACAGCAGGCCCTCTGCTCGAAGCTACAAACCCAAGTTCAAGTCAGCCTCCTTCAAGTGAACCCAGGATTGAAGTTGGTCAAGTTGCTGCATCTGTAGGCGAGGGTGGTGTGGCTTCTGCTGCTGGATCTGTAGGTAATGATGGTGATGGTCCTGCTCAATCAGGTACGAAACGTACTAGTCATGTTTGGAAGCATTTCAAAGAGTATGAGAAAATTGAGAGAGTGAAAGATGCTAAGGGGAAGATAATTGAGGTAGTTTATAAAAGGGCTCATTGCATCTACTGTCCTAAGGGTAAGATTGGGGACTTTTCTGTTGAGAGTAAGAGTGGCACCTCTGGATTGCTTAGGCACATCAACCAAAAGTGTAGGTATTTTCCACATGAGGTTGATAAGTCGTAGAAAACTCTAGCTGGGGATAGGTCTAAGTCAAATAAATTGAGCATGGTAGCTTATAACCAAACAGATTATTTAGAATCTTGTGTGGAGATGATTGTGATTGATGAGCTGCCTTTTAGTTTTGTGGAGAAGAAAGGGTTCCGCGGATTTTGTAGGAAGGTGTGTCCTCTATTTGATGTTTCAAGTAGAAGGAAATTGTGTACCGCCTTTCTAGGTATGTATGACACCCATAAAAGAGATTTGAGGAAGATGTTGAGGATGTATAGGTTGAGTCTGACCACTGACACGTGGACGAGTGTTCAAAACGTCAATTACATGGTGCTTACTGCTCATTTTGTCGACGTAGATTGGAAAATGCACAAGAGGGTCATTAATTTTTGTGTGATTCAAAATCATCAAGGGCCAACTATAGGGAAGCTTATTGAGTCTTGCTTGCTGCAGCGGGGGATTGAGAAAGTGATGTGCATTACTGTTGATAATGCTGCTGCAAACAAGTGTGCTTTAGAGTGGCTTGTTGCTAGGATGAACAATTCGGCTGCTTACCAACAGATTTTAAATGGAAAATACATGCATGTGAGATGCACTGCTCACATCACTAACTTAATAGTGGGGCATGGTTTGAAGAGGTTGCAGAAATCAGTGTTGGCAATTAGGAATTGTGTGAAGTTTGTGAGATCTTCTCCAAACAGATTAGAGAGTTTTAAGAAAGTTGTAGAGAGAGAAAAGCTTGGATGTAAGGGACTTGTATGTATGGATGTCCCAACAAGGTGGAACAACACCTTTTTGATGCTGGAAGCAGCTCTGAGGTTCAAGAAAGCATTTACAGTGTTGGCTGAAGATGAAGATTCGAATTTTATGAGTTACTTTAAGGAACCAGAGGAAGAATATGATGAAGATGGAGTTCTTTTACCAAGCAACAATAAGAGAGCTAGGGTGGGACCTCCAGAAGAAGGAGATTGGTTGAAGGCTGCTGTGTTTGTGGATATGTTAAGAGTTTTTTGGGAAGTGACTCTAAGGAATAGTGCATCATTGCACCCTACTGTGCACACTGTTTTTGCTGATGTGATTGATATGGAAAACAACATAAATAGCTTGTTTGTGGCGCCGGAGATGGCAACTAGATCAGAAACTGAAAAGACATTGCAAGATATGGCAGACAATATAAGAAGCAGATGGATGAAGTATTTTGACTCTTTTGGGGACCTTAACAACATATTGATCATTGGACTAGTTTTAGATGCAAGATTTAAGTTGAAGAATGTGACTCACATGTATACGGAACAGAATCTGCATGTTGATGAGGTGGAGAGGAGAACAAAGGTGATTAAAGACCTGCTTATGGCTCTCTATGATCAGGTAATTTACATCTTTTTTGATATTCTTTTTGATTGCATATATCCAATCTATTATTGATATGTTATTGTCATTCGTTTGCTAAATGTATCTAAAAGTGTGCATATTTTATAAGTTTAAGTTCTTCATTGCTGGAGTATATGTGTTGTCAACAACATTTTAAGTTTGGTAGACTGATGAATTAAATTATTATTTGTAGACTTGTTTAATTGTGGTTGAGAATGTTCACTTGTATATATTTGATTTTCAATTTCGGCATTTTTTTCTTAGTATGTGGTTCATGTAGATGGAGGTATACACATGCAGAGGCCGCAATCTCCAACATCTTCATCTAGCACTATCACAAGTAGAAGCAGCATTAGCTGTGGCCATAGGGGGCAACGACTTAGTAATTGGAAGAAGGTTGTGCAAGAAAATAAAGAGGCGGTCACAGCTCATGAAGTTCATCAATACTTGGATGCTGCATTAGATCCAACCGATGAAGAAGATCAATTTGACATCATGTGTTGGTGGAAGGTTAATGGATGCAAGTTTCCAGTCTTAGCAGCAATTGCAAGAGATGTTCTTGCAATTCAGACCTCTACAGTGGCCTCTGAGTCATGCTTCTCAACAGGGGGCAGAGTTATTGATTGTTTTAGGAGCTTATTAACACCTAAATCAGTGGAGGGACTTATGTGCATGCAAAATTGGATGTTAGGTGATGATATTGCAGAGGTTGTCGAAGATATTGATGAACTAACAATTGAAAACACAGAGTTTTATTACGATGTTGAACGAGGTATGAATTTTGAAGTGTTTATTCTTTTTGGTTATTTTCAGATGCATGGACTAACTTTTTTTATTTTTGCAGAGCATGAGAGCACTGCTTCAAGCAAGAACAATTGTCCACCTCCAATTGCAAAAGGGAAAGGCAAGTATGTTGCAACCGGTATTGTCATTGATGATTAGAGTTGAAATTGTTTGTATTTGGAGCAGCTTGGAGCAACTTGTATTGTTGTGCTAGCTTTCAAATATTCAGATTCACTAGTTTCTTGTTTTTTGAACTTTATGATGTGTGAACTTAAGTACTTGTTGAATTCTAGTTATGAATTATGGATTCATATGATGCAATATTTATATTATTATCAGGTAATATTGGGGCGAGATAGCGGGATTAGGCCCGTCCCGTCCCGGTCCCGTTTGGGATAGGACTTGCTTGGGATCGAGTCTTAAAAATATAAGACCCGTCCCGTGTGTAATATCCGAGAATGGCCGTGGGACGACCTTAATCCCGTCTCATGCCCAGCCCTAGATTTTACCTTATTGAGGGTGGTAACTGTCTTAATTTTTACACAACTGAAAGAAAAGCAGTTTTGTGTGAACTCGAGGTCCGATTGAGAAGTTTCTGGTATGGGTGGATATAAAGGGATTACATGATGCACTGATGACGAATGAAGCGGCGGAGAAGGTCGAACTCACTTTAGCGATGTGGAGCATGTGGACCAGTTAAACATCCGAAGAGGAACCCATGCTAGGGTTCGGTTCTACATCACCTAAAGGATCCGGTGAGGGAGGCGTTTGGTGAGATGCCCTTCGAATTTGGTTCTGCCCGATTTCCGGTCAAGCTCACCGTGAAATATGAGCGGGCTGTTGGCTTTTGTCGAGTTTGTACGTGGGATGCTGATCCACTCGGAGGAGGGCTGTGGTGGTGCCTCCTCAATTCATTGAGATTGACTCAATGAAAACCCCTTTTGGCTATGGAGAAGAGGCTAGGGTCTCTGCTAACTCTAACCCTAACTCTAGGTCCAATTCGACTTCAGGTGCCACACAGCTTGATCTTCTGAGGCAGGGTTCTGTGAATTCTAGGGGAGGCTCTACAATCGGTGTTCGCTCTTAGAAGATCCCCATTCCAGTCACCAACCCTTTTGCTGGTTCCGGTTCGGCAGGTGGTGAGTCTCTACTTTCTGGGTTGGCTTTTTCCCTACCTGGGGTTTCTGATGCGCGCGGACTTGGCTGTGCAGTTGGCGAGGTTTCGTAACCCTCTAACTGGTTTCTCTACTGTTGCGTCACCGGTAGTGGCGCCGGTGATTATTCCGGCTAGTGCAATCCCGGTTCCGGCGCTGCCAATCTCAGGTACCAAGAGGAGTGCTGACATGGCCCTGGTGTCAATGGGGAAGAGAGGCAGTGGTGAGGGGGACGTAGATCGGCTGTGTATGGTTCCTTATGAGTTAGGGATTGCTCCCGAGATGGCACTTAAGCATTCTGGTGGTATTTTGGTTGTATCTCCGGCGAAAAAAAGGAAAGCGGGGCGCCCTCCGGGTTCTAATTAAGAACAAGAAGAGTGGAGCTGCGGTGGTGTCCGGGGAGGGTTCCTCCTCGTCGGGACCAAAGGGAGCTAGGAAACGATCCTTTGGGGCCTGTAAAGCCTTGGCTCGGAAATGGGCTGCTGAGTTGAGTTTGGAGGCTAATCCGGACTCTCAAGTTGCTGTTTGTGTGGAGGTGGACGATGGGGGTACGACGCCGGCATCTGCTGGTAGTTCCTCAGGGGTCTCCGCTTTAGAGCAAGTTGAGCTTGGTTCTTGAATAATTTAGTCAGAATAAACAAGGTTTTTTTAGGAATTTTTAGATTGCTTCGGTTTCGTTGTTTTTGTTCTCGTCACTTTGGTCACTTTTTGGTTACTATGGTTACTCTGCTTAGTGTCGACTGCGCCTATGGGTTGCAATATAGAGATTATCTAGGGTAGGTTCTAGGTAGTCTTGCATGACTCAATTTCTAACGGTGCCCGCGACGGCGTTTCATATTCACGTTGTAATTCGACTTTCAGTTATCAATATATTCATGACTAACATGCATTTATCAAAAAAAAATCTAAATACAACCTTATGTTTGAAGAATGAAATGTTCATGAATGACGATCAGTTCAATGACTTTGGCACTTCGGCTGAAAAGGGTTTTGTGTGAACTACAAATATGAATTCACTCGCATACTAAAAAGTCCAACCAAAAGAAAGACGAACAAGATAATAAATCAATCCATATGAATTTATCACATATGAATATCAAACTATGTGTACATAGAACATAAAAATCGATCGGGCTGTGTTCCTTTTTTATCAATTCCTTCAAACTTCTCAACGGCCATCATTAACAGTATCGTGAAGAATGGGATGAGTGGCATTTGAAGGTGTTTGCCTCGCATCCCCTACTATACTTGTACTAGCAGATGAATTATAAAAGCTCGAATCAGTTCCTTGGGTTGACATACCAAGTGATATGTTGCTGGCAGTAGCATCAATGAATTTCAAGTCAGTCAAGTAACCGGGTTTTGAAACAGCTGTTGTCACTTCAATAGCTCCTGTAAGCATTCCCACAACACCAGACATTGTCGGTCGCAGCATTGGTGATGTTTGAGTGCACAAAAGTCCTATCTTCATTATTCGTTTTGCTTCTTCCTCGCTGAATTCGGATAATCTATAGTCCACCAGTTCAAGTTCATGGTTGTTCTCATGCAAGTTCCAAGCCTGAGAAGCAGAAAGACAATGATGAAAGATGAGACAATGCAGTAGATAACGCAAGAAGGATTGTTTTGATGAAGATAGCAAGGATTAGAAACCGAAAAGCCTTCATAAAACTAGGAGGGCAAGGATCAAAAGGGGATTAGATAAAGTCCTTACCCATTCCAGAAGATACATCTTATCTTCTTCCAAACTCGGGTCAGAATTTGGCCTGCCACTGACAATTTCTAGAGCTACAACACCGAATGCAAACACATCGGTCTTTTCTGTAAGGTGTCCACGCATGGCATATTCCGGTGCAAGATACCCTCTGCATCATTGACAGTCATGTGTACTACTTGTCACTAACTAATGCAACTTATTTGCAAGACAAGGAAAATGAAACACTATAGTAATATGGCCAAGTAGACTAAATCTCAAAAATCTTACATTGTTCCAGCAACCCCGGTACTTATGTGGGTCATTTTATTGTCATAAAGCTTGGCCAAACCAAAATCCGATATCTTGGGGATGAGATTAGAATCCAGCAGGATATTACTGGCCTTCACGTCCCTATGAACTATACGAAGCCTTGATTCCTCATGAAGATAAGTTAAACCTCTAGCCACTCCCAAGCATATGTCAAATCGTGTTGACCAATCAAGGTTCAGATTTTTCTTTCCTGTTTCATACAAGTCGTAAAATGTTAATAATGTTACGTACAGGATACATCAAACAAGAGAAATAAATCAATTATGTTGTTCTCATACCAAACAATGCTTGATCAAGACTATTGTTTTCCAAATACTCATAGACAAGGAGCCTTTTTACTCCCTCAGCACAGAACCCATACAAAGTCACAAGGTTATTGTGTTGCACGGCAGATATAGTGGCAATCTCAGTTACAAATTGGCTCTTTCCTTGGTGGATGCTGCAG
>NC_020493.1:9547301-9555020 GCF_000184155.1 Fragaria vesca subsp. vesca | reverse complement strand
AATGTGAGTCCAACACAAGCACAATAATTCAGAAAAGCATACAGATTAGATAGGTAGC
Source organism: Fragaria vesca subsp. vesca (assembly GCF_000184155.1). Lineage (NCBI taxonomy): Eukaryota > Viridiplantae > Streptophyta > Magnoliopsida > Rosales > Rosaceae > Fragaria > Fragaria vesca. Next base: position 9,554,962 of record NC_020493.1, on the reverse strand, counting down.
TCAATGTCCATAGCTCATCTGGAAGTACACCATCAACATCCAAAGCATAAACTTTCCTGCAAATGCAAATTATGATCATTTTTTGAAGATATGGTTCTTTGGAAGTTAAAATAAAGAGAGTAAACAAAGAATTACAGTTGGGTAATGTGGCAAGTGACATTATCCGAGCATTCGCATTTGATGAAAGGGTTGTGATCGTCATCGCCGAATGCGGTGGAGTCAATGGCAGCTCCACTACATGGGTCTCCAGTTGTGTTCCATTGCTCCGTATTGGCCTCAATCCCCCATTGTGCAAATATTGAATTCAAAGCTTTCGCTGCACCATCAATTGTAAGGAATCAATATCTCACTGACATGGAGAAAAGGGTTTTCTTTGCAAGTGCCACAGCCTCAATAGGAGTTAAGGGTTGATGAGGAACTCTGCTCCCATTGCCAAAATGGTTCAGAGTTCAAACCCATCAGACAATAACTCCATTGTGGGTGTGGCAGTTACTTTCACAAAGGCTTCAGCAGAAGAAATTAAACTATGGTGATGGCTATAGAACTTAAACTGTTCAGAGAGACGCTGAGTAGAACAGGCCTCGTAAAAGTGACAAAATTGCCCCAGCCAATGGAATTAAACTGTTCTCATTGGACAAGTCAGAATTTTGGGGTTTTGAATTTTTTATTTTCGAACGTGATATAGATCGGAAATTTTTCGGAAACGATGGGTAAAGACTCCAAAGTTGTTGCACACCTAGGTACAAGTGAATTAATAATTATTATTTAATTTCAGTTATTCATCTGATCTTGAAATCTTTACGGCAGTAACACTGATATTAACACTGTTAAAAATATTTATAAAAAAAAAGACTGGTCAACCCGGTAAAAAACATAAAATTAAAATAATATATTTATTAATCAAGACAAGAGTAAAATCTGGGAGTATCCCATGAAGAACGATGACTATGCAATCGAAGAGGATGTCTGAGGCTCAATCAGATCGAAAATGAGAAGAGGAAGAGGGAATTGATGGTCTCAAGTTCTCATTCTTATCTCAGCGGCTCTAATCGTCGGCAATCTCGCCACCTCCTCCGTCGGCGCCGCCTTGCCTGGCACAATTGCTTCCATTGTCCAGCCCTTTTTTGGATCCGGCGGTTGTCGGTATAAGTGGTGGAGGCCATGGAAGGAATAGAAGGAATTGGAAGCAACTAGAACCCCATATTGAAAGAGAAAAATTGAAGTATTTAAACTTCTGGATATTGAAGAGGAAGGTGAAGAAAAGATGGATTACAAGGTTTACGGGAAGATGCAAACTTTATGGCAATTCGATCCAATGATCCATGCCCATGCTTGTTGTTTTGTTTAAATGATTTATTTGGATTTACTAGAAGCAGTTCGCCAACCTCTGTAGCCCGATTCTCTCACCTTCCTTAGCGTCCATTACGTAAAAATTCGTATGACCCGACCGGAAAATGATCGTTTCCCGTCCGGCGGGGGTGAAGGAAGGCGTTGTTCTTTGCGTTTGTGGTCAGCTTCTTGACCGTGATTGGTCCACGTCGATGGAGATGATATCAACCTCAGTGTTCTCCTGTGAGAATTCAGGTCCGGCGCCGGTGTAAACTCCCTTGCGACTGGGTCCCATGACGTCGAGAACTCATTTCCACGATGTAGCTTATGGCTGAGAGGCTGGGTTTCGTGGGAGATGGAGAGAGGCAGTTCATTCTTCGTTCTTTTACTGTAGGGTTGCTGCGTTTTTTACCTTAAGTTGACTTTATTAATTACTAACGACCGTTTGTTTGACTGTTAATACAACATGATTGGTTCCAGTGCACCGTGTTGCACCAAATCCACTCCGGTAAAGACTTGCCTGGAGGAACAGTTTTAAGACGATTCTCGAGAAAAAAAAATTTAGCTTTAGCTATTTTGTATATTAAATTTGGCTTATAGGTTTGGTAGACTAAAATTAACTATTATTTTATTTAACATTAAATATTGTTCTTTTAATTTACACTGACATCTAAATTAAAAATTTGTTACTGACAAAAATTTTATATCATCGCGATGATCTTGACGAGATCTTTCATATGAGCCCCATATTGAATATATTTATATAAAATCTTTTTCCTGGCTAATTATTGAATTAAACAAATATATAACAAAAAAACAAAAAATGGTTTTACCTTAGGATTTGGCTTATGGTGGGAGAATTTGGTAAGTTAAAAAAAGATTCTATAGAATATTCTTGTTTTGTAAGCTAAATTTGGCTTGAAATTTAGCTTACGGTGAGAGATGCTCTTTAAGGTAGGAGTAACTATAGGCTAAAAAACCATTTTTAGCCTATGGTGGGAGATGGTCTAAGGCCGTAAGGGACATCTGAATCTGTACCGAATTTAATAGGAGAGGTATGAGATGCATTTGTTCCTGACGGTTCTTTAAATGTCCCTCATATGAACAAATTCACTATATGTAACTAAGATTAATAGGAGAGGTATGACAAATGCCACTAAAATTTCATTCGATTAGATTCTTAACTCGCTTCATATTTAATTATAGTCATTTGATTCGTCTTACGTTTTGTCTTTACATCTAGTTTCTAGTTCAAAATTATCTCGTGATTAACCCGTTCAAAATCATTACAGTTTAAGTTTTGAAAAGATACAAAGTTAGTCTTGGAAAATAATTCATGTGGTGAATCACATATTAATTACTTTCATAGCTATATATAGATGGATTGACCAAAAGTTTAAAATGGGATCCAAATTTTTTCACAAAAGTTGGTAGATTAACCATTGAATAGGTAGAAACTCAATAAGAGGGTGGTGTGAGGGTGATTTAAGATCGGTAGTGGGTGAACGCAGCTTGGGAGACCTAGTTCTTGCCTTCTTGGCATGGAAATTATTATAATCTGGAGAGGATGGGTAGTCTCCTGGACTGAACCAAACTGTACGGAGGCAGTTAAATGGGGGTGAGGAAGGCTATGGCTTCGCCCATGACAGGGTATCGGTAGAGAAAGTAAGATTATTGCCTCGGAGTGTGAATGGTGCGTCTCACATTATGGCAACTACTATGACTCGAACAGAGGGGCGTTTTTGGGTTAGAAGTTAAGGCCATGTGGGCTCATTGCATGTCATGTATGGTAGTAAAGAAGCGAGTGCGACAATTTTGTCTATCACCGGCCGACAATTTCCATAGTTTGTAATGTTCATTCATGTTTGAATAAAAATCTCCCGTTCTTAAACAAAAAGACCGTACTAATAAAAATCATTATTAAAAAAAGGGTACTAAAAATCATGCAGCTGGCTGGTTATTGTGGACCTACTGTTAGATGCTCTTGTTAGACATGCGTTATTGTTATTTTTGGTTTTTTTATTTTTTTGATTAAATTATTTTTGGTTTTTCTCTTTCTAGTTCTTATTAGTTTCATGGATTAATCACCAGGATGATGAGCCACTTGAACAACAACCAATTCTATGAGAAATCTAAAAAAAGAAACTGCATACTGTTTTCATTTTGACGGAACAATGTGAGCCCCGTAACAACTAGTCTTTACCGGATTGAATTTCGATCATATAAACGATGCATAACTATATATGAAGTATGAACTATTTCCATATTGCTCTGCATGGTACAGCTGTTTCGTCATTTGGAAATTAAGCAAAAGAAGAGAAATCACGTATAAATGGAGGAGAGAGAATTAGAAACCTTCAGACGGATCTGTGGTGGCTTGAGGTTGAGATGTAGGAGCTTGAGAAGGAGCCTGAGCTTCTGTTACACCAGTAAGGCCAAAGATGAAGCAGCAGATGGCAGCAGCACACCGGAAAATAACCAGAACAGACGACAATGACGATGAACGTCTCGACATCTATATGGCTGGAGTCCTGAGAGAGAGCTACAAGAGAGATCAAGGAGGGGTGTAGATCGATGGAAGAATTGCGCGCAGTAGTCACCAAAGTTGAAATATAACCCTGACGAACGATGAAACCCACTTTCAAAGGATGATAATGAAGTTGACAAGTTGTGTTAATATATTTTGCCCAATTTGATTGATTTCTGTATATATACCAATAAGTAACACCAGCTGTGTCACATCAAAGGAAACGAACTAAATATATATATATATATATATATATATATATCGATGAAGCACGTACACAGATGGAGAAGTTGACCTGGCTAAACCAATAAGAACTAAACTACAATATATAGCAGTTGAAAACCAGCTAGGATATTGAATCAAGGAAAAAGAAAATTATAAATCGAGCAACTAGCTAGCTTGCTCTTAATGCCAAAGAATAGAGCTTAGAGAGCTACAAAGGCAGCTAATAGAGACCATGTATTCAAATCTATGGAGGAGGTTAACTACAAGTGGGATATATAGTTGGAATCAGATTAAATCCATGATACTATCTAAATAAACATATTGAGACCTCTTCGATCTATATGCGTTTGTTTAGTTTCCTTTCTTCACGAGTTCATGACCATTCAACTAAATATATGTGCACGCGTGGACACAATGCGGATCGCTATTTTTATTCTTCAACGCCTTATTTTGCATATTAATTGATTCATATAAACCGATTTCAAAACATTATGAATCAACAAACCAAATCAAAGGCCTTGCTATTCCAAAGCGCATTCTACTTTGCATTCTAATTTACCCCCGGACTTCCGGATCACATTCTACTTTGCATTTGCTGCATAACACAACACCCTTTATAATGGATATGCCTTTGGCCTTCTTGGTTCAGAACTAGACGAGCCGGTGGTGGGAACTCGATACTACTCGTATCAACTTCCTATCCAAGAAAATACCACCCATATATTATACCTAATTAAATTTGGAGTTTTCTAAAGTACATGTAAACGAAAATAATCAATTAATACCTGTTCATTGTACGTATGGAACTATCAAGATCAACCGTAGTTATCAATATATATTATATGACTTACACACGCTATGTGAATTAGTGAAATTAATTGCTAATTGCGTTCATACTCAAGCTTTAGCATGACCAAGATTTCATAGATCGAGGTTTGCCAATGACTTTGCGTTCATACTCAATTTTTTTTTTCTTTAATTACAATGTTTATGACACAATTATGAAAAGAGTCGTAAGTTGGCATGTGAAAAATGGAGATTTGTATATATGAAATTGAGAATCCCCTTATAAGTTGGGAGTAAATTGTATTTCATCCTAAAATTAAATGATTGAACTACGTACAAACAAATACATACTTCATTAATTAATAATATCTCTATATCAAGGCAAGGTGATGCGTCTCTATCTGAGTTACAATGTATTAGTCTCTTAACTTGTAGTCTTGTCTTTCAGACTTGTTGACTGCAAACATGTAATTTACAATCTCTTAATTCGATATGTCTTCTGTCAAAGCTTTTAAAATGATGATCATCATTCGAAAAGCTTTGACAGGAGACACATCGATCGAATTGAGGCATGGTATGCAGGAATGCAATAGTAATGACATGCAACCAGTTGCACAAAGTGCAAATATCTTGAAACTCTCGGATGTGCTGCGAATCTCCATATGAATTCGTACAGGACTGCAAAAGGTCTGGAAGAATGGTGAAAATGACTGCAAATGTGATCGAGTTGAAGAAAGAAAGTTATGTTCACTCACAAAATGATCTGACTTTGCTAAATAGAACATACATGTACTTCTGTTGATGTAAAAGTCTCTCCAAAACCAGCAGGGTAAATCCCAGTTCTGGATCTCTAAACCACAAGTTTGTACCCATTCAATTAAAGGATCTAGTGACAAGCTCTAGCTAGTTCCAGTTTAGCTCATGTACATTCGCATGAACAAGATGATAAGAGCTGGACTCCCATAGACGCTGCTAAAGGGATTATTCAAAATATTTTTGTGTCCGGAGCAGTAGTAGTATACTATGCCAAAATATTCATCAGACGACAGTCCAGGTCTATCGTCTGACAGTTTTTTTTATGTCGTTTGAGGCTGTGTCGTGTGATTGACCTCAGACGACAGTTTTCCACCGTCTTCTGATATCTGTTCAGACGACATATCTTATGTCGTCTGGAAGAAGCTAAATCTGGAAGGTTTCAGAAAAATATGTCGTGTTAATGGATTACATACAACATATAAATGTCGACTGAAGCCAAAATAAGGAAGAAATTAATGATGTTTACGTCCTCTTATATTTATTCATACATTAGATAAGTGTCGACTAATATAATGTTCAACGACAAATAAAACAAAGATATGTTGTACTATGAGACTTCTAATGACAACTATATGTCGTCTCATATTGTCAAACTACTAGGTGCTATATCATCTAGAGTCCAACGACAATTACTTGTCGTTTGACTTGTCTTGAGACCACAAATGTTTAACTTCACGGATTCTGCCGGAATTGCTGCCTCGCCGAAATCCCGATAGGGATTCCAGTGACTTGCCAGAAATACTCGTCGGATTCCGGTGACTTGCCGGAATTTCGCCATAGCCTCCCCATAAACTCCTATCACCAAGTTATCGACAAGTATCAACCACAACAATGATTTTAGTCATAATCCAACTCAATAACCGCAACACAAACAACAACACAGCCGACCAAATCGAACTCCCTACCTCCAATCTGAACACCACTCAAACCCAGCAACCTCTCCTTGCTTGAAATCAATAAGCAGTCCCTCTGCCACGATGCTGCATAACAGCAGCTGCCCCAAAGCTTCCCAACTCTAAATCCCGGCTTCGCCAAGGATGAACTACGCTCGTTGGAGCTCGTGGTCGCCACCAGAACACGAAGAACACAATCGCCGGAAAAGAAGCTCAAGAATCCCAGAAACACAGAAGGGGATTTCTGAGTTAGGTCTCAATTGAAGGAAATAAAACACTAGACTGTGCAGAAGAAAGAGAGGAGGAAGGGACTCACCGTCGCTAGGTGGATCGGTGACTGGAGCCCAAGCCCTCGCCGAAAAACAGAGAAGGACAGTCACCGTCCTCCTCCATCGATCTCCGCCAAAAGTGGATGTCTTCAGGATTAAAGGACTGGGCTGAGTTCAAGAGGAGGAGAGGATCACTTCGGTGGCTGTCTCGTCGTCCGGTGCTGCCGGAATCGTTGCTGCTCAACGGAGGAGAGAGATAGAGTCGGGGAGAGATGAGAGAGAGAGAGAGGGACGGGTCAACGCCTTTAGAGAGAGTGATGAAAAGAGAGCACTGCCTTTAGACTTAGTGATGCGGCGCAAGATCTTTCTAACCTAAATGCTTTGTAATCATGATCACACAACATAAAAATGATATCCGACTTCACAAATTAATTAGTCACTACTAGCCCGACTCCCAACGAAACCTCTAAACCCTTTTTTCGGTCAATTATTTTTGACTTATTTATGTATTCATCAAACGACATATATATGTAGTCTGTATTGAATAAAGAAAGATCGATACATGTTGACCGCATCGACCGAGACCCGAACATCTTCGAAAATCGCTGAATTTTGTACCATAGCCATTTTTCACTATAATGATAAGATCTAACACTCAAACTTTCATTTTGTTTATTTTTGTCATTTGAATCACAATATTCTGCTAATCTGTTATAAGATGTTTACCAAAGATATATCGAAACATACATCTTTCATATATATGAAATAAAATTTACCAAATCTGACCGTACGATGTATTCGATGTAGTTAATATAA
>NC_020493.1:9542637-9547102 GCF_000184155.1 Fragaria vesca subsp. vesca | reverse complement strand
AAGCGCGGCAAAACGCGCACCAAATTTGGTTATTTATGCTTCATTCAGACGACAGAAAATATGTCGTCTGAATAAATACAATAATTGCAATTTATGGTTCTCTCAGACGACATAAGTTTGTCGTCTGACCTTGTGAATTTAAAAGGTTGAAACTTGTGCCTCCAAATCGAAAAATTAAGGTCATGTTAAACGACATATATTTGTCATCCAATTAAGTTCATTAAATGTGTCATTTTCACAGTTTTATCAGACAACATATATATGTCGTGTTAATTTTCAGCTGAAAATGGCTATTTATGTGTCTGGTCACACCACACTTATATGTCGTATGACATTTTCAAACCAAGGAAAAATTGAGGCTAATCCAAGAGTATGTAAGCACCAGCTCATTGAGACGACTTTTACTGATTATATGTCGTCCAAAGGACCCTAAAAGTTATCAGACGACACTCTTTCAAAATGCTGCTTTATATGTCGTCTTATAATTGTCGTCTGATGGTGTTTATGGCCTAGAGTCTTGTAAGTTAAACATGTTATTCCAATACCACTGAAGACATGCTTCAAATCTTAGCTAGGGTATCAGGATGCAAGCACAACTGAAGAGCTAAAAGACAAGCTTATAGCAGCTAATTGCTAAACATTCTGCTACAAGGAGCCGATCACCGCTCAAGCTAAAAAGTTGCTCATCTTCCATGGAGGTAATAAGCCCGAAGAGTGCTTAAAAGTTGTATGACTGCTTTGTAAACTTCTTCGTGATATTGAGCAAACTTTCGTAGATTGTCGACTAAGATTGCGGAGGACACTATGGAAACAAAATTAGTATACAGTAAATCTACATAATGTTGATGAAAAACTAAAAAAAGAAGAAAGGAGGAGAACCTGAAAAGTAAAGGACATGTATCTACCTTACAATGACACGACGGAGAACATGAGGCCTTATGTACCCTGTGGCTATCATCCTCTTTGTATGCACCAATATATAAATTTTTTTCCCATGCCACTCATTTCAACAATAGAAGAAGTTACATTGAGTGATTTGAATCTCTCAAGTTTTCCTTTCCCTTCCCCTTTTTCCCCTCCTCTATTTCTTCTGTTCCGCCTCCTCACCCTAGTTATACCATGAAATGGAACATTGACCTCTAGATTGAAACTCATGACACCCAAGTGAAGAAAGGAATACATATATGACTTAGCTAGTTTATATATTTTGAGAGAAGGTTAGGGATGTTTATATAGGAAATTGGACGATACATTCTATGATGGCTTAGAGCAAGACGTATTCGAGCACAGATCTAGTACGTTTCACATGAAAACTCGATAAATTATATATGTATATAGTAATTATAAAAGTAAAAGTCAAATGAAACTGAATCTATTTCTGACACAAATTTAAATTTTGCATCATTTCACGTGATATAGTTTTAGAAAAAAAAAAAAAAAAGTTTACTTTCAGCAACCTGAATTCATTCTCTCTAACGAAGTTTTCATTTCTCGTTCACTTTACCTACCGTCTTTATTTCCAACCTCACACTCACCTAGCTAAACAACAAGATGGGACATCAAGTTCTAGACCAGACAAGACAATAATAAAACATCTAGTTTCACTTGAAAATACAAATATAACGTATGCATATATGGCAATTATAAAAGTAATAAAGACAATCAAAATCGATACACATGAAATCTTGATAAATTACATATATATAGTAATTATAAAAGTAAAAATCAAATGAAACTGAATCCGTTTCTGACACAAATTTAAATTTTGCATCATTTTATGTGATATAGTTTTAGAAAAAAAAATTTTATTTCAGCAACATGAATTCATTTCCAGTCTCACACTCACCTAGCCAAACAACAAGATGGGAAGTCAATTATTTCTTGACCAGGCTACACAATCAGACATCTAGTTTCATTTGAAAATACAAATATAACGTATACATGGCAGTTATAAAAGCAATAAAGATAATCAAAACCGATACTCACAAACTCCTGAATCATATAATCATTATCAACACTATCAGCAAACTCTTTTTCAATGTAGAGAACCATCAAATCATCAAGAAAATCATCTTCCATCTTATTTCGAAGTCTACTTTTTATGATGTTCATAGATGAAAAAGCTCTCTCTGTTGTGGCTATAGAAACTGGTAGAGTCAACACAAGACAAATCAACCTATAATCATAGAAAAGAATGTAGACTTTCTTGATTCAACTAACCGCCGAGACAAATCGGACACAGAAGATGTGTTGACAAATCTTGGATCAGCTAGAATATCTGCTACAAAAAACCCACACTCCATATCTAGAGTTGACAAATCAGATGATGTAAAATCCTCAGGATAAAACTTCAAAGCAAGATTGCAAACATCTTCTTATCTGAATGCAACAAAATTATCACAAGGATCCAATGTAGCACTAAGAACAAGGAGCTCCAATGAATCATCTGGAAATCTATTATCCAACTCTGCCAATTGGAAGTCTATTACAGCATTAAGTATGTTGACCCGATAATAATGCTCATTTGTAATATTCTGTTCACAAGCTCTAACACCTTTCTTGTAAAGTAATGACATATATCAGGCATAATAAGATCATTCTCACAACAAAATGATGCAACCCTTGTAATCAAAGCATCCTAACCATTCTCTCTCAACGTACTCTTGAAGTCTTCTTTTTGCTAATTTTAGGAAGTTTAGAGCATTCAAAATATCTATGGCTTTTTTTTGCAATGATTGACAAAGAAAATTAGTTATCTTCATGACAGATTGCATCAAAAGCAAGCAAAACACAAAATTAAAATGTTTCATAGCCTTACCCACATTCTTTGCTTCTGCTTGTATCTTTTTTGGTCCATTTGCAACCAGTTCTGCAAGAGTTGTTCGGGTAGCTCCAAATAGATTAATCAAACTTGTTATAGAGAGAAAATATGAACCCTAACGAATTGCCCCTGCTCGTTGCAAAGTGCAAGCCTGATTAGCCCCTGTACCTGTCTGAAGTTTGCCAACAGCCACCAATTCTGCAATCTCTTCTTCTCTAGTAGCTTTCAAAGCTGAATGTCTCTTTGCAGAATAATATACAAAATTCACAACGAAGCTCAATGTACCAAAAAATGTATAAATATCATCCACCCCTTTGGCAGCGGCATTTAAAGCTAATTGCAAGTGATGAGCAAAGCAATGCACATAATATGCATACAGACACTCTTCACAAAACAAAGCTTGTAAACCATTAAATTCACCCCGCATGTTACTAGCACCATCATATCCCTGAGCACGCATATTTTCTATTTGAAGATCATTGTGAGTAAGGACTTTAGATATCTCAGAATATAAAGTCTGAGAACAAGTGTCTGCAACACTAAGAATTTTGAAAACCTTTCTCTAATAAACCCATGACAATCAACAAATCGAAGTATGACAGTCATTTGCTCCTTACTAGATGCATCAACCGCTTCATCAACCAAGATACAAAATTTGGCTGATCCAACTTCATCTCGAATCTTCTCTCTAACTTTGTTGCCCAATATATTTACAATTTGTTTCTGTATTAATGGAGAAGTATACTTGGCATTTCCAGGAGCATTATCAAACACCCTTTGAACTTCTAGATTCATTCTTCCAAATGAACTCAAAACTGCATCGAAGTTTCCACGATTAGTTGAATCTGCCGACTCATCATTCCTTCTAAAAGCACATCCTTGTTTGGCTAACAACCTTACACCTTCTATAGTAGCAATAAGCCGAAGTCGGTGATTTGCTGCTTCTTGGGATGAATGTGTGCTAATGACTCTCTCAATATGCTTAATTGGGTTTCTTAGTGTCTCCCACTTGTGCATGGCAGCATTGTGTGGTGAATTTATACCTCCCATGTGTTTAAGAATGCCAGATTGCTTTGACATAATATTCTTCCAACCTTGAAAAGTGAATGTTGGATGGTGGGATGGATATCTATCAAATAAGAAGCAAGGGAAGCAATATGCTTTGTCCATCTGTACAGAATACTCAAGCCAAGGTCAATCTTTAAACCACTTGTGATTAAATTTTCGACCTTGGCCTGTATCATTAGAAGATGGGTAACTGCTTAACTGAGGTTGACATGGTCTTAAGACCACATAAGCTCTTTTAACATTCTCCTGGTCATTCAAAGGGTACTGACATATTGGACGTCGTAATCTTGGATCACGCTCAAGAGATGTAATATCAAACCCTCCTACCTCAATTCTTTCACTACGACACTCTTCTACCAGTATAGATATAGAAGAAACTAAAGGGACATCCATGGGGACATCATTCACAGAATTTTCAGTCCCACGTCTATTCTCACTCACACTCCCACTCTCACTACCACTTGGGGGAGTATCAGTTTGAAACCATGAGAAAAGACTTTTATATCGCTTGGGCTTTCGATGATCAGTCATTATCAATACCTATATATATATATATATATATATACATATAATTAG
>NC_020493.1:9536943-9541585 GCF_000184155.1 Fragaria vesca subsp. vesca | reverse complement strand
GGTCGTGTGTATATATATATATATATATATATATATATATGTCTAGGGTTTTTTTGGCCCAACTTTCGGTTGGGCTGTAGCCCATACAGCCCTTGTTGTGCTTCCGTCCCTGCACGTGACCTAGAATAAAAGTGTTCAACAGACTCTAAACCTTGTTTCAGGTGAAAATTCTAATATAATCAAGACCGAAACGAATGCTAACACAAATTTAAATTTTATGTCAATGCAATGGGAATCGATATCTCTTAGGTAAGTTTACTTGGTTCTCCAATCTCAAATCTCAATTAGTTATTAGTGTCTCGTTACTCAAGGTTTAACTAGAAAATTGTACTCACCGATGGGTACGATGGGTATAACCGTATGAAGGGGAGTTGTGAAGTTGAGCTAGAATTTATAGAGTCGAAGAGAGAGAGTGCATGAACGCAGGAATATCATGAGTTCAGGCTGTTGGTGGGCAATTGGGCATAGGTGGCCGGCAAGATAGAACCCTAAACTCTTCTGGACTTTCACATTATTCTGGCCCAAAGGAACATCTGGGGCATAGCACTGGGCCACTGGCAATGAATCTGCCTTTCTTCCAGAATTCCTTTCACCTGAAAAGAAAAAAACAGCTAAACAGTGCATGCAAAACTATCAAGCTCAACCTGAACAATATCTAGCTAGGACAAGAAAATAACCTCAATAATGTCAGATGGATTGTTACATATAACTCCTGGAGTCCTTTGTTAGCCTTGGTCAAGGTAAACATAGTTGCTTAGCTGCAAACAAAGGAGGCCTATCTAATCAGGAAGAGAAGAATGCAGACAAATAGGAGATATGTCTTGCGCGCAACTGATTGAACATCTCAATCATATCAGGAATGAAATTAGAGGAACACATAACAAGCCATGGCCTGCGGTACGTTGCTGCGTTGCTATCAGGTATAATCCATCTGTGGTGCTTCTTGGTTCTTACTCCCCATTTCAAACGTATATCGTGACTAATGCAATGTTATTGGTACCTAAACGACACTCAGGGGCCACTCTCTTGGCCTTTCTTAATATTTTTTTCAAGTCCTTAATTATGATTTCATGCCTTCATTCTCATGGAGTCGTGGTGGATTCAATTATCAGTCATTTGGAGTTTGGATCCATTATACTAAAGTCTTGGGGTTTAACAGAGAAAAACAAACAAACAAATAGGACTAGAAGTTGATCTTACAATTAAGAACAAATCTAACAAGACTAAATTAACTAAGAAACTAATGAGTCTAGCTCATTATCGAATAAAACAACCAAACAAACAAGATGGTTGGAACAGGAATACCATACTTCTTCTTTCTTTTCTTTTCTTTTTTCTTTTTTCTTTTTAAATTTTGGCTCCTGCACCATACGAATAAGAATACATGCAAGAGGGGAGTTCAAGTACTAGCTATAAGAGTATTGGAGAGACACCTAAATTCATGCGAGCTCGGATGCCTCATATTAAAGATAGTGTCGATTCCTATATAGGGTACCGACACAATGGTATTAGATCGAGTTGGATCCAACATGAAGGCATCGACGAGGATAATTCAGGGTTTATGCATGGCTTGTAGTGACCACGTACATGGAAAAGTGCAAGGACACTAGCATGTTATGAGGTGCTGATTACTACATCTCATGGATATGCGAAAAGTGGTATAACTCACATCTGATCCATAGTAAAGCTTTTGGAGCTTTTGACTGCTGATAGACATAACTATGCCGATTAGCTAGGCTCAATGTCAAACGATATGTTAAACAGCGATAAACATGACTCGTGAATCATCATTGTACTGATATCGTTCTAACTTGACCACTTTTTTTTAAGTTGTGGGTGTTTTACAGTTACGACAAGTCCACCTCGATCACATGAAAGTTCCTCGAACGACGTCGATAATTTCTACACCAACAAGGAATTACATTCGCCTGGACATGCATGCCTACGCATTTCTGAAAATGAAACAGCTGACAGTCCGTACTTCAAGCTAGCACTTCTATCTACAAGTGGGAGAATGCTTTCCGATTTTGCATGGTGTGTGAAACACGTATACAGCTAAAACGAAACCTCTCTTTCCTTTCTCTGTCGCAGCCACCAGTAGTTCAGTATTTCTGAAAGGTGCGGTGTCTCTCTCAGCCTCAGCTTTTGCATACACGATAAGAACAGAGGTAAGCCATAATTAAGCGCAAGTGGATTTCCATTTCATTATAAACTACGTACACTGTGACCTTGTCAGTTTGTCACTGTCAGAATTCCATTACCTTCAAGCAAACATCTCTTTCTCTTCTTTCTTTAACACATAGCAAGCTCCACGGTCCACTACTGGGGACACGAACAGCTCAGGCCGGTGGACGGTGGTGGACGGTGGTGTACGGAAGTACGGCGAGCTAGGTTGAGTACCTCTCTTGACTCTTGACTCTTGAGCTTGAGCTTGAGCTTGAGCTTGAGCTTGAGCTTGGGGCTACTTGATTAGCTAGGGTTTCCAACATTATCTACAGAAAAGAAAAAGGCTAGAGTATCCCTCTTCTTTTTCTTCACTTTTTCTTTTTTGTTTCAACGAACGAAGTTGGGTTTTCCCAGTCAAGAACAAGCTGGAGTATGTGTTGTGAAAGATGACGATGACCAAACTCAAATTTTATGGCAATTGACAGTGCACCCATATTGGTATATATACCGACTTCTACAGAACCCCATTCAGCCCTAGATAAGCAGTGGGCCAATATCATGAAATTATTATTTTCCTACATTACTTATTTACTATCTTGAAGATTATGCAGTAAATTACAGTAAAAGGTTGATAAAAAAAAATGGCAGAAGAAACTTGTACGTCAAGGGAATGAATCCAAACTGGCTCTAAGGTTTGTCTATATGACTAAAACAAAGTGAGGAATCTGCAACTTCTGAAAATAATGATTTTGTCTTATGGTCATTCTGACCTTTCAAAGTATATTGCAACTTTCTTCCACACAATCAACTAAAAATTCTGAACCACCGAAGCTGTAGCTCATAGCACAAAGTTTCCTATGCAGATTTATGTTTTTATCAAAATTAGCTCATTCAATCCGTTAACAATGTCATCCGGTCGATAACCGGTGATCGAGAAACTTTCATTACCGATGTATCTATCGGTGAATATTTATACTTGTGAGTTAAATTTCAATGTATTCAAATTTTGATTATTCGAATGATCGATGTTCAAAAACGTTAGACGAGTACGTGAAACTAATTTTTTTTTTTTCTTCAATTTTGAAAAAGAAGAATGTCTTGCACGAAAAAGGAAGTAGGTGAGATTTGCACAAAGCAAAACTGGGACCCGATGTGCTGTAGGAGCGTCAACTGTGTTTGCTTTGTCTCTCTTTTCTTCTGAAAGGCTCCAATTCAGGTTTTGGAATTGCGTAAGGGGCAGGGAGAGAAGATATATGATCCATTAATCGATTTGGTCGGTGGGTCGTAGTGGCATGGGTCGTCGATCGGGTCCTTTTCTTTTCCGTACACTCCCGGCCGTACGGCACCACCGAAGGTCCAAATATTCCATGCATATTCTGTCTTCCTTCTCTTTTCTACACAACTGCATTTTTCAACATAGAAATTTGAACACGACCGAAAGCAATGGCAAAGCCCCAGAGAATTATCCATTCTTAAGCATCATTTTAATACCAACTTAATTGTCAAAGTAAACGTATCTGCTATATATGTTTTTTTACTCCATTAAAAAAAAATATCATTGAAAGTTCCATGCGCATGGAAAATGAACAATTTTTAAGGATTTTTATATATAAAAACTAAATAATGAAAATATATTTTTTTAACTAGGTCTATATATTGGCTCATTGAGCTTAACAAGTGCATGTTCATTGGCTCATTATTGAGCTATTTAAACCCCCATCCATTCGTTCATTACGGCAGTAGATGACAATCTAGAACGATTATACACACACACACACTAGATACGAAAGCTAGCAATATATATAAGGTGCTCCTTACAAGTTAAAACTTAAAACTACCCGACCACGTACGATAGATCATATACATCTTACTATATATAATATCTAGAACCTAATTAACCAGACGTCACTCTCTCTCTCTCAATTAGCAGCAAACCAAATAGCTACGATTGTGGCACACCATTAACCTATTCTGAGATCAGCACAGTATCAAAAGAGCCGTTGAAATATGATCACAGTCGTGAGCTTGGAATTAGGGTTTCTGCCGAATTTGACCAGCTGCTATTGTACGTCTTCGAATTATATTTTGCATCAGTTCGAAGACAGAATATTATTCTGTCAATATCAGAAGCGAGATGGAAGACTTTTCGCAGAGTGGATTGGATCAGTGGTGGTCATCTATCTACCTACTCTATTCGAGCGGACGTGCGCAGTGTTTAAACTTTGAACCCTCAAATTAGTTTTCGAATAGTTTGACGTATACTTTGATTAACTAGTTGTCTAGTTTGATATTTCTACACAGAGAAGATTTTCTAGGTCATAATGCTGAATCTAAATCTAAAAGTTTACGCAGGACGATATCTGTTACATTATTTTGTGTATTGTTCTGGAATCCAAGGCATGTAGGGAAGCAGTGTGACCCATATATATATATATATATATATATATATATATATATATATATATATATGTTAGTT
>NC_020493.1:9520505-9536923 GCF_000184155.1 Fragaria vesca subsp. vesca | reverse complement strand
CACACATCTTTGAATTTCAGAAAAAATATTAAGGCTAAAAAATAAATCTTTGACCGGAAATTAGTGTTATAGGAGAAAATCTCGAACGGAGAATATTAGAATATATGAAGCTAAGGACATGTACAGTTAGCTAGACTTGAATATTGCATGTTTCAAAGTGAGGTCTCACTCTCACCAATAATTAACTCAGAGTTCCAACTCATCTTAAGTAACGGATCTCACGTATTAAGGTAAACTTGTAAGTCACTTGATAAGAGATGCGAAGATAAAATAAAAACTTAAAACTATTTATTTTTCCTTTTTAATCTGATCAGACTAAGCGGTTATAACTTTTTCGACCTAGAGTCCTCACCTTTTGTGTATGAACTACTTAATCTAGTTTGTAGGGTTTTAATTTTGTTTACAGCATTCGTATATATACATGATAGTATCATGTGGATCACTTGATCAAATAAAATGTTGAAATTGTATATTAGGTATTCTATTCACTGGTGCGTACAAAATTTTTCAATTAAATGATATTAGCATGCACTTATTACTTTAATGTGATGGATAAAATCTTAAACGCTCTCATTTGCATAAAATTGAATGTGTATGTAGCTTTGACCGATGACTTGTATAATGACTCTTTTGAATTACTTATTTAAATCATTTTATTATAATCGATGGTTCGATACAAAGGGTGATGACCTAGTCTCCATTAATTTTTGATAGCTAGCTTAAATTGTTTCTCACTTCCCAGCTAGTTTTGATTGATAAAATTAATTTTCTTTTAGGTGATAGTGAGATGAATTTCTAATCGAGCATATGCATCAACACTTCTAACAACTGAAGATCGATAACAGCTTTAATTTGTTGTACCGTTGTTAGTTGTAATTACAAAATTCTAACGAAGGGAACAACACACTTTTTTTATTATCTATAGATAACGGTTTTAACCACACCGTTGTACAAGCTAAATGAGAAAACTCATATTTAAGGGACCAACTCTTTTGTGATATCTTTAGATAACAGTTTTAACTAAACCGTTGTAAAAAAATAAAAATAAAAACACACAATTTTTGTTAAACCATTATCTAAGTAACATGGTCTATTTCCGGTTTTGTAGTAGTGAAGAAGAAGAAGAAGAAGAAGAAGAAGAAGAAGGAAAAGAAAAAAAAAAAAACTAAAGCAGTCATAGAACGCAGAATTATCTGATCATTTGAAACCCTCGATCCGACTGTTGAGGTTGAATATTGGGAGGAAACGAACAAGCATGAGAAGACTCGATGAGAGTGAGTGTGAGGCCAAGACACGTGAACAAGGGGAAGTTAGCTTCCCAATAGTTGGTGATGACTGTGATGAAGTTTCCAAACTGATGAGTATGAACTCGCAGAGGGACGTCTCTACCAAAAAAAAAAAAAAAAGAACTCGTAGAGGGTACGTTATATATATGTAGTTGGCGCCTTAACGTCTTCTTCTTCGATCTTGGCTCCTCTGCCTTTTATGTTTGTCGGGTATGGTAGTTGGGTCGTTCAGTGCGACTTAGAACTGACTGTACGTACGGCACACTACGGAAGCAGACGCAAGAAGAAGAAGAAGTAGACGACTACATAGATAGATCAGTCATACTACACAGCCAAATTGTCTCAGAGGTTGATCCCCACCATACCTACAATTGTTGATTTTCTTCTCTGTTTGGTTTTACTCCCGATTAATATTCTTTGCTATATATCTGCATATATACCCTATTTATTTAAAGAAATGGTTATAATTTCCAGTTAGTCAAAACATGTGTTTGGATCGAGAACTTTCCTTGGTTTAAAAAAGAAACATGGCACCATCGATCATCCACAGAAATTTTAATAGACGCATTGCGAGCGAGTGGTTGAGATCATGAATCTATCGCATTAGTTATGTTTTCAGTGAACTTAATTTTCATCTTAGCTAATAGCTGTGGGTTTTGTTTGTCTCAAACATAGGCGCATATATAGCGATATTTAATCTATATCACAAGGGACTTCATCATCAAAATCTAACATAAACAAAGCAGACTGGATGTTCAAAGAAGTAAGCATGATTGCAGGAATAATAGAATTAATCAACAAATTAATTTCTATGAATTCTCTCTGCTTTAATATGGTGTTCGTATCTATGTCATCAAACAAGCTAATAAGCGAGAATGATGAAATTTAATATGTGAATGATTTATAATATATCTATAAAATGAAGACGCCCTTCAAGTCTAACATGGATCGTAAACATGAAGCTTAATTAGGAAGGGTAGCTTGTTACCTTGATTCAAGCACTTACAACATATCTTGCAAGTAATGAATTCTTGTAGCTTTCAACAACAACCTAACCAACTATGTAAAACGTCATTGTACGTTTGACTAGCATATATACATGGTGCCATAGTGAAAGAGCGGCCTTTGGAATATAACTAGGGACTTCGATCATCAATTGCTCTCGATCAGCAGTTAGTATTGGCCCTAGCTCCTCCACCCTTTATTTGATCCTCCATATATTATTCCTCCTTGGAAGATTATAACTTGAAGCAAAGTCCATAACCGATAATATATCTAACAGAGACCTCTCATTCTTTCACTAGAAGCTAATGAATCGTATACGAACAAACTGACCTTATAGCACAAGTAAACCAGAGCATAAAACCAACAAAGACATATATATGCATGGTAGGTAGAAGCTTTGAATTTCAAAAGGTCGGAGTAGCTAGCTACTTGTGAAAAGAAAGGCAATTAACACTGACCTGAAATACAGATGATCAATCAGAGGACGAACAGTCGGTCAGCTGTGAGTCACAATCACCGGAAGAGAGAAAAACCGATGCTAACTAAGCTTGTTGGGTCGTAAGGAAACTTTCGTCTCCAATAAATATCACAGGAAGCTTCAGCTGTGTGTGTGTTCCTTCTGTTCATGACAGCTAGGGTTTGCAGAAGTTTCTGCATTGAAAAATAATACAGGACACGCAATTTCCACGCGGCGAGGAGGCGGTGACGATGATGATGATGGTGATGAGCTGCCTGTGATCGATTGGTATCAGATTTCTAATATATTTCTTCTTTGCCTTTTTTTTCTTTGTGGAAAATATTATTCATGACCGTTTCAAGCTGGCATAGCTGGTTCGTTTACAGTTCAACGTCCAACACATAGAAAACAATCATTTGAGTTTTGAAAATAAACTGGGGAAAAAATTGTATTTATGATTCTGCATGCGGTGCTAGACAACATGGGTTCTTCATAATTTAAGGGGTTTTGTACAGTTGGTTAGTTGAATTAAAGAACATGGGTTAGTTGATAAATTATTTAGGATTGTTTGTATGCTTTACCAAAATAGGGGACGTGGTTTGAATCATTTGATGCATCAACATTTGGAACCAAATCCGAATTGAGTTCATATTTAGCTTCTTTGCTCGACCCTCGCTAGTAGCAAGCGACTCATTCATTCTTCATCATATAAACTTATCTTTAAAACAGAAAAAACAAAAACAAAAAAACTTATCATTCGAAAGTCTACTGATTAATAATATCTATCTCCTATATATCTACACATACTTTGAGATATATAAAACAAAGGATATAATTAAGCACGAACAAGCTTAAATGTAAAATACGAAACTGCTTCAAACCATAGTCCTTAAACAAATGTGTAGTCAGTTGTTTCAATTGACTCCCCAATTAATAATCTAAACATAACTTAATTATATGTGACTAGTGTTGCACTTTCCTTTACAAATCATCGTTACTCTAATGCAACACTGATTTTTTGGTCAAATTAAGTTAGGCAATTTTAAAGTACGTGGCGTACTAATTAAACTCAATTAACTAATTCATCAGAGCTGTGTTTCGCCGTAGTTTAAAGTTCATCAAGCACCACGGCATCCATTATTTATTTTAGGAGGCAAGATGGACGCAGTGCTCAAAGTTAAGGCTCTCTATATTGAACTAGTATTCTCAGCGTTAGTCTAAATATTCACGTGCTAAATTACACCTTATGAATATGCCGGTATTAATTGGTAGATAAAAATTGGTTTAGATTGGACGAACGTAGGTATATTACAGCATATATACCACGCACAACACTGTGTCACTGTAGATGTAGACTTACTAGATGCTCTCCTATATACCCGAAATGCACTATTGCTATGTAGCTTGTTAGTTGAACTTTGAAATGTGTAGATGGTGCGTGGATCAGAATCTCTAGCCGCCCTATGTACATATTCATATATATGGTCCATACACATACGTTTCACTTCTTCGATCAAACCATGTGTTAAATTGCTACGAATAATAAGTATGACATAGCTAGCTATCTAGGTCGACCATAAAAAGGTGCAAGCTATATGAATTAACACAAGCAAAATGTGACATATCAGTGTCAACATTTTGATTAATTAGCTTTAGTTTTATCGGTATAACTTTAGCTAAAAAGATAGTCCACTACCACAATATTGAGCAAAGGTCATGTGTGGGCAATATGGGTGTACGTTGCAAATTTGCAATTCTCATATGAATTCTCATATGTGTGGCAATTTCCTCTCATACTTCATCAATTGACACATATATGGGAATTGCAATACCCTTATTGCCCACATACACATAATGTGTGGTCTTTGCTCAACATTGTGGTAGTGGTCCTTGATCAATTCTTTTGTTGATATTGTTGTTACAGTTAAGTACGTGTTACGTTTGTGTTCATACGTGGTGTGGTTTATTAGTATTTTGTTGATTATATGTACTTGATCATTAATTATATTTACTGTTAATAACTTGTTTGCTACGTACGGTTTCAAGATACGCATGGATTAGTAAGGTTATTTAATTTTTCTTAATTAGAAATCTTAAATTACGTACGTATATCGGTACATGCTTTACATTGGGAACGAAATGCACTTGATCGAGAAATCTTTAGCAAGACAACGTGGCGGTAATCCCACTACCTAGTTTGAAAGTATTAAGAGCTTTGGCTAAATTCACAAATTTCGAATGAAACATACATCCCTAATTTTTGGGTTTTCTTGTCCAATGTTGCACATCCAACCTAACAAAGTGTCACGTATTACATAATTTACATAGAAATGGGCAAGGCATTGTTAATCAATTTTGGAGCTAGGAACTAGGCGCACCTTAATAGTAGTGCAACTTTGTGCATGCACATGAACGTTATATAGTAAAGTTTCTATTACTTCAAAAATATTTGGTGTTTCTCTAATGTTGTGAAAGCAAGATATTTTTCCACTAAAAATTCTCAATTCCAAGGCATTGTTATGTCTATCAATTAAGGGATTGAAACCCAAAGCATAAATGACAATTTTGATATCACTATATATTTTGATCAGAAATTACCTTATGATATCTGAGTATTGGTTGTAACCTAAGTTTTTAAGAAATCATGAATATTCATCGAACGTATTGTGTAACTATCCGTACGAAGTAGTACTTTCATAATTTCATTCTAAATTTACGGATTTGAGATGACATTAGAATATTTGCCGTACGTCCTAATTAGCAAGATGACGATGCACCATGTCAGGTTGCACCACAAGAACAAAAGCATATTACCAGGCAAAAAAAAATCAAGCAACTTAACCAACACTACATGATGTGGACAAAGCTTTTGAAACGAAAATGCGAGCTTACTTTGTGGATTCATCCTCCACTTTTTTTTTTTTTGTCAACCAACTTGCGTTTTGATTCCGATTCCCCTGCCTCCCCCGATAAAATCGTACCGCCCTTTTAAAAGTAAAAAAACGACTAACACCAAAATCGTCACTTTTTATCTCCGTCTCGAAAAAAGTAGAGGGTGAGGCTCACACGCCGCGCGGAGCTGTGTGGGGAGTGCAAATTGAGTGAGAGTGTGAGACACATGCAGTTGGGCGCGTGGGGTAAAGTGGGAGGTGGGGAGAGTAGAGTGGAAAGTGCCACGTCATGATAAGAAGCAGAGGACAAAAGACCGTAAAATGAGTCACGGCAGTTGTACTGTAACGGACTACGGAAAATAAGGTGACCGGCCCGTTCGGAAACCGTTAATTGCGCTGCACCTTTGGTCCTTTGTCCGTTTTATTATCTTTGACTGTCCCTTTTTTCTTTTTTTTACCCTTTCTTTATCTTTCACTGTGTTTAGTTGTTTACTAGTATTGTCTTCTTTTTTTTGGTTACAGTTTACTAGTATATTGTCTTTGATCTTAATGTTTTCCTTTAATTTTTTTTTTCTTAAACATATGAAATGACATAAAAGCAAAATGTCTAAATTTGAACTCGAAAGGTATTTACGAAATGGTTTACGAAAATACTGAAACATGAAAAGCTGAATATAACTAGTTTGAGTACCTTACACTTATGATTCAGAAATTATAGATTTTGACCTTCCTCACCATCTTGTCGAGAAAAAGGAACCTATAGACCGCAACTTGGCCCAGTGTATAACAGTTGAAGAACGACGATCTCAGAACCGGCCCGTCCGACTACATCGCCATCATGGCGCCCTGCCGAATCGATGGAGGGCATGTGACAGTCTGGGTTTTTTTCTCATAGCATTTTTTTTTTCTTGCCTTACTATTTTAACATTATTTAAGTCTACAAAACCGATTCAATTGTCAAACTATGTTGTAGGTTAGCTAAAAAGTAAATATATAAACGACACAAAAATGAAATGAACAAAAGGTAATTGTATTACTGTATTAGTGATCAAACAACTTTTTTAATTAGATGTGGAGGTGAAGTTAGAGCTCGAGATTATGAGTGCTAGTTTATCATTGTTCTTAATTTCACTTGCCTTAGTTCGTGGGCAAACAGGAATATGACCTTTCGTAGAGTGACTCTTGTAGAAACTTCCATTGAGAAATCAACTCACATAACTTAATCTATTCGAATGCATTACACCAAGTTTATTTGACCAAATTAAAATTTTGGAGGATTGCTATACATGTCGAATATATTTCTATTATCTATTACAAAGTTCATACTCGTGAAGTCACTACCATTTTTATGTTAATTTTTGATTGAAAACTCACTATTAACTAGATGTTGCTTCATGACATGGACCGGTTTTATCTTCATTTCTTAAATTAATTGGAATGTTGTTCTCCACTTAGTAATTGATAAATTAAGATAATAACCCTCCCAACATAGTGGAAGAAGTGACAGTTAGATATTTAGAATACTAATGATCAAATTGTAACATAAAAAGATCTACCATTTCTTGTTCGAAAACTATTGTAGCTATAGATAACATTTACTTTAGTTGTTTGCTAACTAAAATCTAAAATTAACAACAGTATTGATAAATTGAAAAAAATTAGAGATTTATCAATTTTTTAATGAATCTTTACTCCAGCAGTATACTTAAGAAGTTGATAAATTTATAAATTGATAGAGAAAATTGATAAATTTATCAATCTTGGGGAGACAATTAACTAAAACTTAGCTAATGTATACAATTTAGCAATACTGCTGAAGTAAAAGTTTAAAAATTGCTACTTTCAATCTAAATGTTGACAAATTTAGCAATAAATTTAACTCTACTGTTGGAGATGCTCCTTACTAACAATCTTATCATTCTAATACAAATAGAAATCACTATAATGACCAAGATTAACAATAGCATCGTATCAACAATCATGATAACATACTGTACCAATTGTTTTGACATTTTTAACATTTATAGTTTTATTTGTTAACTTCATAAACGGTAAAATTGAAGTAATATGCATGAGTGATGACCCGAATGAAAACATATCTCTCAAACACCATAACTACTCCAAATCCATAAAGTAAAGTCAGAAAATGAAATAGTTTTCTTCTTACTGTTGTGATGTGAAATACTTACTAACATATAAAATCGGGAAGATTGGAATATATACCTTCCTATTGTGAAGAAAATTACTTACTAATACAGAAAATTATAACAAGTTAATCAGTATAAAGGTGATGGAGTAGAAAATCCTGATTAGCTTAGGAAGTAACAAATTAAGAAGACCCTGATGCAACTAAACAAGATTCCCACAATGAAAGGATTGCTTCTCATAAATGAGATTAACGTTATACTCCAACTTTTGTTTCTCTCCTCTTCTTCCCTCACAAATGTCGAACATGCCGTAAAATCATTTCTCGTGATGTCTGAAATTTTGTTGTAATGTTGTGGTTTCACTTGAGATAAACAAAAAACGCATCGAGCTTTCTCTTTTATATTGCCGCGATCCAGGCATGCAGGCAGGTTTGAAAGGCTGTTTTCATAGCTTGAATCTGTAACGTAAACAAAGGAAGCAGCTAGCACACAGTTTCTGCAGCAAGTTACAACACACAATTCCAAATCAAAAGTTTAACTGTCGTTACTCTTTTGGCCGGTTGCTCTATCGAAATTTGGAATTAGCTAGATACCTTCAGGACTTTCTCGTTTCAACTATACTATTTCAGAAGAATAACATTACATACATGGTTTGGTAAAAGTTAATCAAGAACAAGTACGTAGCTGGCCAAGAATGAAGTAAATACAAATTTAACCAAACTTGCTTGGCACTAGGAATATGAGCAAATGCAATACAACTCGTCAATTTACTTACCTCATCTCTCTTTCCCTTCTTCCTCATGGATTAGCAAGATAATCATATTATTTAGAATTAAATTCAGTTTACCCCCTTGTGGTTTGGGGGTGACTTCATGTTAGTCCCTACATTTTTATTTTCATCAGTTTACCCCTTGAACTCTTCAATTTCTGTCTACCGTGCCCAAATTCTCATATTCCATTTGAATTGACCTTTAATTATCAGCAGTTAAGGTTCGATTTGGACATATAAGGTCTGATTTGTCCAAATTCTAGATACTGGCCTCATAGTTATGGTTAAAATTATCAGTAGTTAACGTCCGATTTGGACAGAATATAGGACATTTGGTCACGCTTGAGGAGAATTCAAAAGTTTGAGGGGTAAACTGATGAAATTGAAAGTATAGGGATTAACATGAAGTTACTCCCAAACTTCATGGGGGTAAACTGAATTTAATTCTATTATTTATAATACATTGTGTCGGTTTCAAGTATGGCTTGTAAAACTCTATCTTCCGGAGCATATAACAATTTGTAATTGTCCTCTTATACGTTACATGAAAATTGAAATTATGTGTCGATGATTTAGAGTTTTAGTTATACATTGTTGTTATGCGTTTGTTTTTATAGCTGACCTTATTTTATATAATTCACTTGTCATGATAATCATTTCGTTCGAGCAACGACAATAAACTCCACTTATATTGGTATCTAAAAACATGGATACATGTTCAGCTTATAAAACTCTTGAATCGTCAACATACTGAACATTGCCACAAAATCAATCTCATGTGCCGATATCAATCATATCATCATCATACATAATAATGCGAGACCAACAAATTACATGATATATTGACAGTAATCTAAGATGTCACCTTTTTGACATCAAATTTTAGTACACAGGTAATTACATAATTATTATTTTTTGATCTAAAGATAATTACATCATCCGTATAATAAAATAGAAAATTCTAGTATATATATGATGTAGAAAGAGTCTTAGGTGCGGCCAACGCACCACGTGTCCTGTGCGACCCACCAGTCACACAACGACACGTGGTTTTTTTTTAAACCCCCCCCCCCCACCACCTGTGTTCTTCTTCTTCCTCTTCCTTCCTCTGCTCCGGCGCTTCTTCTTTCTTCCTCCGGCGAAGCTTACACGGGTTGGCGGAGGCATCCTCTTCCTTCCTCTTCCCCGGCGAAGCTTCTTCTTCCTTCCTTCGGTGAACCGGCGAAGCTTCTTCTTCCTTTACGGTGGAGGCGGAGGCGGCTTACGGTGGAGGCGGCAGGGGTTGCAGAGGCGGCGGCTGGGCAGAGGGAAAGAAGATTGGAGGGGATTGGTTTCCGACCGGAGAAAAGAGGAAGAAGAAGAAAAAGGCATGTGTGAAATGTGAAGAAAAAAAAAATATCAAAAAATAATTTGGTGCGCATATGTTGCACCTAAGAATTTCTCATATGCTGCAACAGGTGACATGATTACACCCATAGAGAACCCGAACCTACTTTTTGCAAGCGCAGTAATTGCTTGCACAAAATCAGGCAAAAACATGTACGAAATTTAAAAGTTACCCACATCCTTCAACAGAAAGAAAATATAAAAGACTTTAAAGAAAAAAGAAAAATCAATGCCGGACGTACCGCCTCATCACCTAGCTACCTACTACCGCAGAGAGCGTCCTCTTCGGTACGGAAATCCACGGTAAAAGAAAAAGGAAACCACGAAATCCTAAAATATTTGATTTTTTTTTACCGTCGGAGAAGGAATAGGAAATAAAATAAAAATGAAGATTAAAGAAAAATAAAAGGGGTCAGTCTCAGTTATTGTACCTGCCAAGTACGCCTAATTGTACCTCTCGTTTCTCTCTCATCATCACCTTTCCATGTCCTTCCTCTCTTTCTCTCTCTTCTCCCTTAATTCCCTCTCCTGCTCTTTATATATTCCCCCTCTCTCCCTCACACCCCTCACTACTCTCCCTCATCACCTCTCTCTCTCACTCTCTCTCTCTAAAAACCCAAAGCGCCTCCCTCTCTCTCTCTTTCTCTCTCTAACATCATGAAGCAGTTGATCCGACGTCTCTCCCGCGTCGCCGACTCCTCGCAGTACTGCCTCCTCCGCTCCGACTCCTCCTCCGCTGCCGCCGCGTCCGGTTCTTCTTCGAGGACTCGCAGAGTACTGAAGCTCCGGCGACGGAAGAGCTCCTCGGAGACCGGAGTTCCCGAGGGACACGTGCCGGTGTACGTCGGTGACGAGATGGAGCGGTTCGTCGTCTCCGCCGAGCTTCTCAACCACCCGGTGTTCGTCGAGCTTTTGAACAAGTCGGCGCAGGAGTACGGCTACGAGCAGCGCGGCGTGCTCCGGATTCCCTGCCACGTGGTGCTCTTCGAGCGCGTCCTCGAGGCGCTCCGCCTCGGACGCGCCGCGCCGTCCAGTGACATCAGCGACCTCCTCGGCTCCTCCTCCGACGATCGTCACTTCATCTACGCCAATTAGCGGCGGTGGAATCACGACCATCTCTCTCTGTGACCGCCGGTTTAGATCTCGGTTTTGGTAATTCTAGGGAGATGTTTTGGCCTTTTCTGTAAATACAGGTCTTCTCCGATCGAGGAGAAGGGAGTCGTTTAGGACCACAGTCTTTTAGCTTTTTCTTATTTTCTTTGTTTAGTTTTAATGTAAAGGAGAAAAGAGGAAAATTACAGAGCTAGCTAGCTAGAGTGAGTACCTGCTAGTAGTGTTGGTTGTTGTTGCTCTCTCTGTAGAAGAAGAAAAACTGAAATGGGTCTATTGGCAAAAATCGGATAATATTTTGTTCTCTTTTTTGTCCTAATTTCGCGTTTGATAATTTCCGGCTTCTTTCTCGGGGAATGGGGGTAAAATCGGAAATGTAACTGACTTGGGGATTCCTTAATGCCGATTTTCCTTTTCCTAATTTGATCGGAATTTTAAACTTTCCGTTTGGTTAGTGTGCACTTTCTGGGGAAACGTAATTGAAGCGGGCATGAAATTGGGGAGAATTACGGAGGAGGGACTGTATTAATTTTGGGAGGTTGTAACGTCCGAAACGGATCTGAATTGTGACTGACACAGTACGGACCGGTTGAACTGTGTCAGAAGCGTAAATTCCGTGTTTCTGCGGTGGCATTTTTGGGTTTTGGGATGAGTTTGTTTTTACAGAATTCTGGTGAGGGTAGTGTGGTCAAATCGCATAGGGTGGTGGTGGTGGCGGTGGTGGTTTTAGGTGACTGATGGGATTTGGGATGTACAGTTGGTGACGGTGGCTGTTACTTTCGTATGTGGTTACTCCGTATGTGTTTATTCTTTTTTGTTTTTTGGTCGAATCCGTATGTGTTTATTCTGCTTTGTCATTATGAGTAACAAGAGTAAAATTAGGTTAGGTTGGGAGGTTGGAAGGTTTATGTCTTTATAAGTGAAAAAAGTAACTAATTGATCTCAAACGTATATCCGTATTGAACACCGTATCATTTATTTACTAGAATGAATAATAATTTGGTTGAACAATCTTACGAGCCGTTTTGTTACATTATCTTGATCTCTATCCAACTTTTAAGACATGTAGCCGTTGCGAGAGACATGCATTGCATTACTGAGTTCGGTGTTAGAACTTGAGGTTAATAAGAATCGTTTCTTTTTATTGAAGTTACGCGGTTTTCTTAAAGTCTTTCTAATTATAAGCCTAGAGACTAATATATGCTCAAAATCATATCATAACGCTTTCTCCAATTTTCCACCATAAATTGTATTTAAACAATATTCGATCAATCAAATGAGGATTCAGCTACACGTACTCAATGTAAAAACTTTCATTGCAAGAATAGAAGTTTTACATAGCAACTTGATAGTTCTCCCATCCACATTACTTAAACAGTCACATGAGGAAGAAACTACCGCATTTGACATGATGCTAACATACCACTTATTAGACCACATTCTATAAACCATACGAAAAAGCATTGTGTTCATACATTAAGCACCGATTTGGATAATATTATGTGTCACCTACATAGGAAAAAGAAAACTAAATAAGCCTTAATCCTCCTATAGCAAAAATGAAAGAGAGATTGATGAAGCAGCAACTGACTACGCACTGCGCACTAAGCACTATAGTACAAGCAGCAAACTTGCCAAAGTATGAGAGAAGGAATAAACAGATAATCCACCTAAACCAAATGATTCAAATAAACTGTCAAAAACACAATCATATTATGCAACCTACCAACCTAATTAAAGATAAGCCTAAACGCATAAATCATGGTGTGCATGCCTCACCCACCTAAAGCAATATAACACACTGATTAATCCCTTCCCTTTAAACATAAATAGCCACATATAAATATTGCACAGTACCACTCATGCACTTTGATTTCTGCCTATAAAAGAGTATGGTTGAAGCACTTCGTGACTTTGATTTCATAATGCTGAAACTTAGCTAAATATGGATGGACTAGTCTTCATTATTAGTATCAATAGTCACACAAGTAGAGATCAAACTCGGGTATTACTTGACACGTAGGTTGACATTTTGAGAGGAAACTTCGAACTGGAAATTAAGATTGCAATATTCAAGAATACATGCACCAACCAAAACTTGTCAAAGGGTTAACACTTTCTAAGAACTTATACGAGGGTTTCTTGGTAGATTGGTTGGTTTCATCGTTATTCTTTAGAAGAATCTCAAATTTTATCTCTGATAATACACATTCACCATCTTATACATTAACACGTACGTACATTATTATGTACAAATACCGTCTTTCATGGCAGTCAATTTATGATATTTGCTAAAAAACGTCATTAAAAACTATTTCGAGATATTTTTGGAAGAAAAGGTACGTGTTATGGTTCTAAATTTTGTCTGAAGTTCGTGACAAAATTAAGAGGAGTTTGATCAAACTTTGGTCCCAACTTTTTGAAAGGAAAGACTAATTAACGAACTGCTGTTCAATTTCAAAAAAAAAAAAAAACTTCAAATATATAGTTACAAAATGATAAGGGCTACTTTAAGGGGAGCTAATAAAAAAACTAAATGCATTGCAGGGGGCAGGTATTGAATTTAGAGGAGGCAAATTATGTCCTAAGCTCCGAATGCAGCAAATCAACTAGAGTCCGGCCAAAGACATGAACTAACCCTTTGGTCCACTTCTACTCCTTCCATTACATATTCTTGTTTTTTGTATACATCTACTTCTCCTCTCTCTGAACACATGTCACCAACAAAACTGAATGATCCTGTTCGTTTTGTTTACAAGTGTAAAGGAAAGAGAAGTGTTTTGTTACACTTGTTCGGCACATATATATGTGGACTGCTTCGTTAAGCTTTCCCAGCTTCCTTCCTTGAAATGAATACAACTCAGTTGTGCAATTTATTGTTGTGTCTAGCAGTGTACGTGGAAGAAAATCAGAGTACTGAGAAAAAATTGGAGACATTCCATTTAAAAAAAAAAAAAAAAAACCAAAGAATAAGTAGAGAATGCAAGAAAGTATTGATTTCAATATATTCGGGTTTGAGAGTACGACTTGTTTCTTACGGCTTTGAAAGCTAATATCACAAGCTTCCTTGTTTATTTAAAAAGAAAAAAAAAAATCTCCATATATTTGTAGTAATCTACATGTACATTACATGCTTATGCTACCACCAGAATGCCGGTAAAGACTATTCCAACTTCCAAGCAAGTTTGTGTAGAATATCCAAACTAAAGAACTATAAGTTAATCTTTTTGCATGATATATGTAATTTCAATTTGATCCTATAATATCTAACTTGAATGCAAATACAGGGGGGAGAGATTAATTAGTGGAGTCAAATCTACCTGAATGTGTATTATTTAAGACAAACATGACATTACGTTGAATGGTTCTTTTGGGGAGCCCATTAGGGTTCTTTTGCCAAATATATATGATATGCCCAAATCAGATTCTAATGACTAGGTGGTATATGTAATGACATATATGAAGCTAAGGTGGTCTCGAACAAGAAATCATGGAATTAAAATGAGTGGTGGCAGAATATATTGATCAATTAGACTACCCCACAATTAGTCTGAACATTACTTTCTCGATCATCAGCTCTCACATACATACAAATTCAACAAGATGTGTAGCATGTGAACCTTGAAGAAGAAGGAATTAGTTAGGAAATTAAGTTTGTGAATGATTAAATTAGGGAGTCAATCAAGTGAAATGTAGGGTTATGTGACCCCATGGATGATCCGGCTATTGAAACAAACAAGAAGAAATGGACAATGAGAGAAAGATAAGGTTACAACTGATATTAGCTAGGGTGCCAATTGTCCAACTGATATGAGGGATTCAGTGAAGCATGCTGGCTCAAGAAGTGGAGCACAATATATGCAAGCGTCACAATCACGTAATTTTTACACCATTCAATGGAATTTTTGTTTTAAATTTGAGAAAATCTCTGTCTTTCGAGATTAAGCTAAATTTTTTTATTTTTTAAGAGGAATGGAGTCAGGTTCCGTTCCTTAAAATACAATGTCGTTCCGTCAAGCTAGGAAATGGTTACCCCCATATTACAAATGCCAGAAATATACACAAAACAGACAAACCTAAACAACCAACAATTAATTGTTGAATCCAATCAAAACAGAACTACAAAAAGAAGAAGATAATTACATTAATTAATCTAATTTAAGCCGAATTCTATGACCAGATCATTGTCCATATACAGCTACTTTACTAAAGTTAGCTAATACATATCACCGGACAACATTCTTGTTCATTTGCTGAATTGTGTAGGAATTATGAACATTTAGATATTGATAGTGAACAAGAATTAATTTGTGATTTAGAAGTCCAGTGTTCATAAAACTAACGTGTATATGCGTCAAGTATTCCTTAGTATATGATTTAAAACATAATTTTACAAACTTGTTACTCTAATTAATTTATAATCGACTTTCTGATATGAGATATCGTTTTACATGATTAATAATTTGAATCGAAATCTAGCAATATAGACGTTAATATATAAAACGGTGGTAAAAAAAATCATTTCTCTATATATTGTTGAAGATATGATTCATGCATGATCCATGAGCTTTATTTACTTGTAGAGAAATTATCCATTTACTTAATTAATACACACTCTTATTTTTTGAAACTTTTTTAAATACACTTTTACCCTGAAACAAAGATGAACCCTAAAGAAGAACAAAGATCGATGAATTATGTCTATGTGTATCCTTGAAAGAAAAAAAAAAAGTGTAAAATATTGGAATAGTGAACGGAATAATATCCTTTACAATGCTTATCTGTAGTGATATGGAAATCCTTATCATCTGAATTGAACTATTGAAGTAGGTTCGAGAATAACCTACCATGCATATTTATATACATTTACCAACTGCGTTCTGCCGGCCTCTCTTATCAAATTAACAATCTAGCTAGTAATTAGAAAAAGTCATTCTTCCTTCCATGCTTAATTACTTCATTTGATAGAGAAAAGTTGAGAGAGAAGGCATTCGTATAATAAGAGCACTAGCAAAGTACCACTGCAATTTCGACACCATTTCGAAATTTTGGTTTTCTTAATTAAAAGTTGTTAATCGGAATCAACTCAGATGCATAGCAGCCTCTCTTAATTAAGGGCTTATTCTAATACTGTTTGTTTAAGACTTTAAGCAAATTAATCCAACAAATTAAGAACAAAAACCGTACGGTACGTACCATGCTACCAGATGCCAAAAGAATCATTAACCTCGCTGGAGTTGGAACTCGATCTCTCTTTACAGCTTAATCGTATATTAATAGTAATATCACGATGAACATTATATATGACTGATGCCAGCTACGTACATTAGATTATGTTATCGAGCTCCCATGAAAATATATATTTCT
>NC_020493.1:9517175-9520485 GCF_000184155.1 Fragaria vesca subsp. vesca | reverse complement strand
TATATATATATATATATATATATATATATATATATATATATATATATATATATGCTAGTTCGACGACGTGGACTTCATAATTGGCAAAGGGAATTTTGTGACAGTTAAGGAGCTCATATATAATTTTGTACATCACCAATAAAAAGAATAGAAGAAGGAGTTGATTAATGTATGAAGATCTTTCCAGGATTCCAAGAATCATGTTAACTAGATCAAAGGGATGATACTACGCGTGCCAGTTTGAAAGCACCTTGGTTCTTGTATGGGAAATTCTATGATTCTTCTTCCAAGAATAATGTTCGGAGCTGAGGAGGAGGAGGAGGTTTGGAGCGACTTGCTATGTGAGCTAGTGTGTACGAGTCGCATGAAAACTTGGAAAATATTGGAATGCCATAGATTCCAAGGTTCAGAGGGAAGCACATGGTTCAGACTTCAGAGGTTTGGATCCACCGAGTATTGCCAAGTTGTGACTACTGTTGTAAGCTACATGCACTCCACGTTCTTTTCGATCTTCTGCATTATCGATCAATAATAATCATTGATGAACACGTCTGTGATTCTCTGTGGAAATTAACTGGTACTGCTTTGAGATATTAGAATTATATTCAGTTTACCCATGAAGTTTGAGAGTAACTTCATGTTAATTCCTATACTTTCAATTTCATCAGTTTACCCCTCAAACTTTTGAATTTTCCTCAAGCGTGACCAAATGTCCTATATTCTGTCCAAATCGGACGTTAACTGCTGATAATTTTAACCTTAACTGTGAGGCCAGTATCTAGAATTTGGGCAAATTGGACCTTATATGTCCAAATCGAACCTTAACTGCTGATAATTAAAGGTCAATTCAAACGGAATATGAGAATTTAGGCACGGCAGACAGAAAATGAAGAGTTCAAGGGGTAAACTGATGAAAAGTAAACTGATGAAAATAAAAGTGTAGGGACTAACATGAAGTCACCCCCAAACCACAAGAGGGTAAACTGAATTTAATTCGAGATATTAATAGCCAAACTAGCTGCCAAGGTATTTCTGCATTCTTCTATGTAGTGGGGTTTTCTAATTTTATATGTGTTGAATTCTTTATGAAAATGATGACCCGAGAAGATAGTCATCTGTACGTACTAGAAAACAAGTACAAATTGCATACTCGATGAAAGTATGCAAGACCGTGTTAATTAACTTGTTTGGAAAATTCTATAATGAATTAATATATTATTAATATGACATGTATACAAAGTAATCTTGTCCTTATATCTTTAAGAAAACCAAAAGCATAAAACTAGTGGGGTTTTTAATGATTAAATACATAAAATTTAAGGTTTATACGAAGATTTTGTTGATGATACGAGTCACATGCATGCCTATATTACCCAGGCTTAACATGAACTCAAAACAAGGAGCATATGTAGGGCTCTTCTAAATCCACTATATCCTACAATAATGTTTAGGAGAATTGATCGATGAGATCTTGTATACAACCCATAATAGCTATGGTTCTGAATCAGCAAATCTGTTGTTGACGTCCTTTCGAAGTTAAGCTATATATATCGTCTAGCTACGAGTACCAACTGAATTAGCAACTGCTGCCACGTTCCTACACATGCTACTGGAGACCCTGCTTCACCTTGGTCTTGGTGGATCGATGCAGCTGCTGCGCTTGGCCATTTTTTTCAAACTTCACATGCTTGGAACTGCTTGCTATAGATAAAAGAGCTATGGCAGCAGCATAGCTAGAAAGACCTCATTCAGACAAAGCTTATAAGCTAGGAAAACCCTTAAAGGTCCTTAGGGGGGGGGGTGAATAGGCCATATAAATTCGTTCTCAGGGATAGCAAGGGTTATAGCTATCCTGAATAACAAATACACAGTGACAATAAATAAAAGTTACAGTAAAATAACAATGAACACCAAGATGTTTTTTACTCGTAGAAACTCTGCAACCAGGGAGAAAAACTGCGTGTCTCTAACTCTTGAGAGACAAAACTTTCTACTAAGTTGAAGTAACTTCTTACAAGAATAATAGTTCTAGTGATACACTACCACAGTGCTATCATTCATAGTCCCAAACTAGTCTAGACCTATTCCCTCTCTTGTTTCTAAGCTCTTACAACATGGAACATTTTTAGAAGCCTTGTTCGTGAATTCAGCTAACCACTAGCAGATTCAACCTTGAACGCTTCTCAGAAATTTCACTATCAGAAACTCAGCTATCCTAAATTGATTCTTTTATGAACCCAACTACCTCAGCGGGATACATCAGAACTCAGCTATCCTCAGCTGTTTCTTTCATGAACACTTCAGGGGTTGCTGCACTACCAATTGATCTCATGGTATGCAGAATGCAATGAGTTTGTGAGAAGAGGGTTTGTTCAGCTCTAAGGTTTATAATCACAAGAGGAAGACTTAGAGACTAATGAACAATGCAAATGAAAAACCAAAACCCAACAATAATGCAATGACTTTGTGAGAGAAGGTTTTTGTCACATCCCGACCCTTATATTTTTACCTTATTTACTAGCGTGATTATAATAAGAATTTTTACCGTTCCGATCATTGAGTAAATAGTTTAATTGGTCCCTAGAGGGGTTTCGGGGACGATTATGTGCGGAGGATAATTCGTATGAGGAAAATACGACGACGGTAAAAATGGTAAATTTTAGCTAGTAAAAGGTAATTTTTATTCGGGTATTATTTTTCGGGGTGTTTTTATTTTTGGAATTTGGGTTGATATAGGTTGGACCGGTGGAGGCCCAACCCATTTCTTTTTCCTTCCTTTCTCTTCTTCCCTCTTTTCTCTTCCTCTCCCCGAGCTCTCTCTTCCCGCTGCTCGGTTTTCCGGCCGCCCTCCCGCCGCCGTCCGGCCTCCGTTCGCCGCCGGACCGGTTCCGTTCGGTCGGTCTCCCTCCCAGCAACATTTCTAGACCGGTGACAGCCTCCCTAGCGCCGCCGTGAGTGAGCGGTGCCGCCCGAAAGCTTCGACTGCCGAATCGGTTTTTCCGCCGGAACTTCCTCCTCCGGCCACCAATCCGGGCAAGCTTGGTATGGTTTTGTAGCCCTCCAACCCAGCAACCTTGCCCTAAAAGGACTCACTCCCTCTTGAGCTAGGTAAGGAGAAATTTGAGGTGGAAGTTTTATGGTGTTTTTGATGTTTTTAGTCGATTGCCCTAGTTAGGCTTGGAATTGGTGTTTGTGATAGTTATGAAAGTTGTAGAGCTTGATGAGAGGAAGATGCTGTTAAAATTTCATAGGTTTTGGAGGTCGCCGGAATTGACCTCCGGCCGCCGCTGCCGGCGGAGCCGCCGGCGGC
>NC_020493.1:9469078-9510659 GCF_000184155.1 Fragaria vesca subsp. vesca | reverse complement strand
AATTTGGGAACATAAATATTTTAATTATTAATTTATTTTTGTCCACTCACTCTAACGTTATTAAATGTTTTCCCCTGGGCCCTTCGTTTTAATTGCCCAGTCTGCAGAGTTCGGGTTGGATCTAGTAGGAGACGAGGCATAGTCACCCGCTTTTCGGCCAGTTTTCATCAGTAGGTTACATGTTCAACCTACTCGTGTTTTCTTGCTTCCGCTTGTGTTTAGTAGCTCTGAATACTTTAGAATTTTGTATATTATGTGATATTCAGAAGCGTTAAATTAAGAGTGTAATATGAAATTTTCGAGTTAGGGTTGTCCATCTGCAAGGGAGATTTGCTTAATCTTTTCAGTAAATTTTCCTTGGAGGTGGTCCCCGCACGACTTACTCTGGGTTTCAGGGTGAAATTCGGGGTGGGTCGTGTCAGTTTTGTTCAGCTCTAAGGTTTATAATCACAAAAGGAAGACTTAGAGACTAATGAACACAGCAAAGGAAAACCAAAACCCAACAATGCAAATGTAAAAACTACATTTTGACAACCATTGAGCAAAGGCAGAGCTATAGATATATATATAGGCAGACAAGGCATCAAAGATGATGCAAGCTGACCTCAACATGTTTCAGAAAGGTTTGGACAGAAGTGTTTGGTTCCCCATACTGAAAGTGATGTAACCAAATGGAGAGTTGACACAAGCAACCTCAATAAGACAAAGACACATTTCCTAAAACATGAACGATTCAAAACAGGGAGCAAAGAGGTTTGAAACCCTCTTACTCAGTCCATCAGTGGACCTTGACACAGTCGATAGCGACTGGTCTTTGAATCACACAGGGACTAGCTTTGTATTGGATAATATATCATAAAATCCAAGCTGGAGCCTTGAGCATCAAACCAATTGGTCACGGGTTGGCATAACAAAAGATCTCAACCCTTAGACTGGTTTGAGCGCCAAAGCACTTCCCACAAACTTAGTTGTCCATTTGAATTTGAAAGACTTATTAAACTAATATAACAGACTTTAAAACTCAGGACAGCAGAAGACTCAGTACTACGATAGCAAGCGAAGCTGCTAACCTCTGTGAAAAACAGTGATATGCATATGCATGTTTTACCTGAAACCATAAGGGATATTAGTGCCACTTGTTCTTGATCAGATAACATTATCTCAAAGTGTTTTGCAGGATAAAAGGATTGCCAACTATCCTTATACATTCAACCCTGATTTTCACTCTGCGCGCGTACCCAGCTGCCCCAGATCTAGATGAGTTTTTATACTATTGTTTTCATTCCAGAGTTCAAACTTAATATTTATACATGTAGTAGTGGTTCTGCAATCGGTTCTCGGCTTACCTTCTTGTTTTGTTACGAACAAAACATTCGATAGCTAGCTAGCTAGCTAGTATCGTTATGCAGGTTAAGTAGTCCTTGAGATAAATCATGAATTCGATAGTCGATCGATCTCGTCATGCATTCTGGTAATAATTAAAGATATATAGCGCACACTTATGTATAACGGCATGCGACTAGAGTAAAGTTGGTCATAGCTTTTGGATAAAATTGATACAGATTTTGGATATATAGTGGTTTCTATAAGTGGATCCTAATCACCAATGAGACTTTGCAGTCAGTACATGCATATACATCGTTAATTAATCCACTCAATAAACTAACTCCGATGGCTTATCCTTGTAGAAACCTAG
This sequence comes from Fragaria vesca subsp. vesca, assembly GCF_000184155.1. Taxonomy (NCBI): domain Eukaryota; kingdom Viridiplantae; phylum Streptophyta; class Magnoliopsida; order Rosales; family Rosaceae; genus Fragaria; species Fragaria vesca. The sequence goes on along the minus strand of NC_020493.1, from coordinate 9,508,963 downwards.
CTCTGTAAAGTAAGTGTGACAGGAACATTGCCTTTGCGGCTGCAAGATAAGGCGTAACATATGTAAAGCAGTGGTGAAGACATGTTTTTCATCTCGGATTACGATTGTCTACTGATTAAGACATGTTTTTCTCTTTTCTTGTGTGTGCTGATATTGTGCCGAACATCAGAAATGTACGTATTAGATTTTTCATTACATACGTGATTCAAATTTGAAGGCTTTGCGTACAATTCTTGTCCAATTAATGCAATTTTATTAATCAAGTCCAAATTAATACTCTAAACTTTCTGCACTTTCATTATTTAGGTTAACCACGAAGATCGACTTTTGTCATTTCCATTCTTAGACCTCAAGCGTTCTTAGTTTAAACTTCTATCAGTCATATATACACATGCTTAATTAGTTTATATATGATTAATCATAACTTCAAGAAACTGGGCAAACCTACCATGAAAGAGTTGATCATATGCATGGAGCTCGATCCATTTGACTCTCATATAATGATGCGCAGTCCAAGGCGTTCATATCTTGTTTGGTCGTCGTCAACAGAATACAGAAGTATTTGAGTAGTATATGGAACACTGAGGGCTGCTGTGATCGCGTTATATGCTTTGAAAAATAAATGCCGCCTTACGCACACCTTATCGATCATGAGCCAGCAGCTTCTGCAGCTAGCCCTTGTTGTTGATTAATTAGTTTGATTAATCAAAGAACTTAAACAAATATAATGATATTATTAGTTTCCCAGAAACTGCACATGGCACAACCTGGTCGATCACAACCGCATGAAGTTAATTGCTTGTGCATATTTGTAATTAAGATAATTTGATTCCTAACCTATGTCTATGTCAATAACAATAAACCAAATATTATTAAGGAGTCAATCGATCAAAATGAATAGTTAAGTGATTAATTAATTCATCGAAGAAGTACTGGAGGCGGCCGGGGTAAGGACTTTGCCATGCATTGATTCTGTTACGTACTCTAGTTTAAATTTTGAAGTAAAAAATGAATAGTTAAACTTATTCATTACTGAGACGATGCCTTGATTTATAAGGTTGAGAGTTGAGAGTTGAGACTAGGCAAAGGGAGAGCTCATGCATGACTTGACTCCTCATCATTTGATTCAATAATCCTATATATTATGCGTTCATATCTTTAAATCAAGCTGCATACTGTTCAACAGCTCAATTCTTGAATCCTTCATTCATCATTTCAACGACGTCTACTTGTCTGTATATATATATCTAACATAACCTCGTATACATCTAGTCCATGCATGCACTGATGCACATGCAGAACTTGGATTAATCAAGATCATAAACCACCGTCTAACTAGCTAGTAATGAGAAGCACATGGATCCGTATATATGTTTGATTTAAGTCTGATCGAAGTTAATTTCTGCAAATTATAATAATTAATTATCAGCTGATCGATTTATTTTGAGAAGCAAATATCTGCAGCTGCTTGGATTGAATTATAATTAATGCATGGAACATGAGTGGCGAACAGATTCTACTCGTCATCACATGCAAGTTAAGCAGCTGACATAATTCAAAATAATACGTGTATGATTTTTCATACTACATAATTGATGATACCCTTTCATAAAAATAAACTTTTTAATTAGTTTGCAGATCATTTTAATTAAGAGAATTTAGCATATGGTTCTGCACATGCCAAGAAAACTATCTATACTTCATGCTTCATCATCATGAAGCATCTTGATCGATGTTCATATATGAAGAAAAATAATCCATGATAGGGAAATGAGAAAGAATAATCTATCTACACTTACGACTATGATGGAAGTCGGTCTTAATATTAATAGGTATCACATCAATGTTTTCTTCTTTGAGGAAGGCGACGTTCATGTCGTCATGAAACCATGTTTACACCTTAGTTTTTTTTTTTTTTTCGTATTTTATTAAAACGACAACAAAACAAAACTACAACGAAAATCCTTTAACAACACCCCTTCCCAAGTTCACACCAGCATTTGCAACACAAGCGGATATGAAAGAAATGATTAGCCTTGATATATAAGAGAAAAAGTATAGTTGATTTGGGATTGCTGGAAGATTTGCTCTAGCCCAGTTGTATAAATCTAGGCTTATTGGGCTCGTAGAATAGACAAGAAGCCCAAATTAAGATCTTGGGGTCACATCCCTTCCCCATTCTTTAATTTTTACATCTGAATACACAGATTCAACCTTTGTCTCCAAGTTCACTATAATTTTGAGATATATATGTAGCTATATTAGTTTTATTTCCCAGAAGAAAGAAAAACGAAGAGAAGAAGTAATGCATTAGCCAATACATTAAGCTAGCAAAAACAGCAAATGCTGTGACTACATATGGTTTAAGCAGCAGCTCCAACAGGCACTGCTTCCTTGAGCCTGGATGATCCATATAGAGTTTCTTCGAATCGGATAATCTCGTTCTTGGATCCGTAAGCGACTTGGGTCCGGTCATCAAGATTGACGATGACCTTGTCCAGCACAGACTTGTGCCCATCACTACTGTAACCTCCGGCATTCTCAATCAACAGTCCTAATGGAGCCACCTCAAATAACAGTCTCAGTTTTGCCTTGGTTGTTGGGGATATCACATTTGTGAAGACACCCTTCTCCTTTACAATAATCTGCAATTTCAAGCCAGAAAATGTTTACACATGCAGATCATTCAATAAGGAACACGTATTTCTCATGGACTACCTACATTGATTAGATAATTTGCTCACTAAATCATTCATGCGACAATCTTTGTTTTATTTATATCTAATAAAAACTTGCGATTAACATATATAACACTAGTAAATAAAACCTATCTAACAGTGCTTTAGATACCACCCGCGCGTTGCTGCGGGATATGATTTCTTGATGATGAACAGTATTCAATCCCCATCTCACGCCTCCTACGCCACCACCTTTTCTAAATCTACCGCCGATTCCCTCGCTTTCCCCTATTTTTCCACAAATACATCCATCTTCCTCAAATTATGGCCTCCATGCCTGCAAAATCCACCGCTCACTTCCAATTCTACCACCTCCTATTCCGCCACCTGCATAAAATTCACCATCAACCCCATAACCTCTACCATCCTTTTTTAATTCCACCACCATACCATGGCCTTCCCCTTGCCAAAACCCACCATGGACATCTTTGACCCCATGCCCACAACCAAGTAAAAAATAGAAAATAAAGAAGTAACAAAATTTTCAATGACACAAACATTTTTTTTATCAGAACAATTGAACATTTGTAAATAAATTTACATTAAGGGGTAACACAGTCTTTTTGGTCAGTATAACGATAGAGTCGTAAATAAATTGCATTAAAAAGCAAAAACGACCATTCACCAACTGAAGGCAAAAACACAATTTACCGGAACTTAAGGAAAAAACACAATTCAGCAAAGATATGAACAGTGTTTTTCCCCTTATTGTTTTATTTTATATAATGTACGCACACACCTATATTCTACTTTGGATAACCAACTGTTGCCGGAAACCTAATTACGTAGAGTAAATACCTGGTTAACGTCGGGAACCATTCCTCCGGTGTATCTCAGTGTGTACTTCTCTTTCACGTAGTAGTCAATTAGCTGTTAGATTATAACAACGTAAGAAATATAAAGCCATCAGTAACGTTTTCGTAGCAATAATTTTCGAATGAGTGTCACACAGTGACCATCATCTCACAACATGCATGGGATTCACACTATATCATAGCAAGTCTCATGTTTGTGTTGGAGAAGTAGGACAAATATGACAGAATCATAGTAATCTAGAGTTTAAGATCGAGACTAATCAAAAATGACCTTGCCGTAGTCAGGGTTGTCAAATGTGGCTCTCAAATTTCCAGGGGAGAACATCTTTCCTTCACCAATTTCTGTTGTCTCCTTGACATGTTGCCACTTTCCTGATAAACAACTCGTGAGTTCAGACCAAATGAGATTTTAACTGATCAACAATGTGAAATTGATTAATTCGAATGATTCGGATTGAAGCAAACCTTCATCAAGAAGAAGGAACTCGTGGGTGCCGGGGAAGCCTTTAATAGCAAGAACATAAGTTGTTCGAGGTCCGTAAATCCCCATGGCTGCAGCTACTTGGTCAGCTCCGGTAACCCCAGTTAACTTATCTCCCGGCCACACCCCAAAGATAGTCCCCACTGTGAAGTTTGTGTCCACAATACTCGATCCATCAAGCGGATCAAAGGCAACACTGAATCCACCTGTTTAAGTTAATTGTATTAATTACAACATGATTAAGCAACACTGGTGTTCAAATATTGAGTGCTCTGATGAAATGTAAACCTTCAACTGGACCTCCCATGTCTTGGAGCTCAGGAACTTCTTCGGAACAAGCATATTTGCAGACGTGTGAGTAAGTTAAGGCCTAGATTAGATGTTGACAAGATGTATATCAGTACTTATATATGATAAAAATGAAAAGAACCAATGTTGGATTTTGGAGAAGTCACTTATGCAGTTATGCTATATCAAGAGAAGAATTATGCACACTACAACAGAAAACCCAATTGGCGAGGAACAAATTAGTCGCTTAGAAGCTTATTTTGGGGCGCAACATTATTTATACTTCTATATATAGTATGTAAATTTGAGTGTCATTTAAGATCACCTCGAATAGAAGCTTATCAGCAAGCATATCAACAGCAAGCTGCTCATCTCCAAAGCTATTGACACATGCAGTTCCACCACAAGAAGCTGTCCTCACTTTGTATCCAATCGTTCTTATTGCTTCTCCCATTGCCAACAACAATGAAATCAGTGACTTATCCGGGGTTGCCTTTGTTAGAAACTCTTCCTACAAAAATTAATCACACATTCACTATTCCTTGCATGACACATTATAATTCCCGGGACCTCTTCCACTTACAGCCAATTAGTCTTGAAAGAATGCATAACATCTTACCAAGCTATCCCCGATTGCGCATTTTGGTGCAACAGAACTGTTCTTTGTCTTCAAAGCTCTAAGGGATGATTTCGGAACCAGACGCAATGATTCCCCAAATAGGGAGCTTGTTCTCAAAACCTGCAGATCAATCATACACATCCTTTAGGAAATAACTAATAAAATCTCTCCACTATTTTCAATGTGTTAATGATCATATAGTACTATACTACCTTAGCATTGAAAGAAGGAGAGATGGAAGCTGGAGACATCAACGAGGTCGAATGCTGAGATGATGAAACATTACGCGGGAAAGCTCCTCTGGCATAGCATGCAACACTGGTCTCCATTTTTGAAATTTACTTGCGCTTCAAATTAATTGGCATAGGCCAATCTTTGCAAGAGGTAGCTTCTAATGATTTTCCCTTCAACTCTTGGAAATGAGTTGGGATTCTGTAGATAAGCAGCTAATGGTACTTTCCCATATGGCAGATAATAAGTTTTTGTAAGCTGGAAAATTGGCACTGGCTGAAGTTGATTTGCATCACTCATAAATCTATGGCTACGCTCTGGTCTAAAGGAAGAGATATGGTTGAGAGTTGAGACTACTTGAGAAACCCACTTGAGTAACTTGACTGGAGTCAATTTTGAGCTCGAGATATTGATAAATGTATATATGTATATGTATATGTATATATGAATATATCATCCACAACCACACTATTCATCTTAACATTTGCTTCAATTGCATGTGAAACAGAACTACTAGGAAAGTTACTAAATGGTGTGCCTTGTTTTTTATTTTATGCCATATGAGCTAACATTCCAACAAAAATACATGATTGATGAACGAATTTGATAAACCGACCCATCAATAATTTGGCAAATCTTAATTTTTTAAATAATTATAAACTTCATATATTGATAAACATATTAGTAAGTGTAGTCTGATCAACGATAAAAAACAATCACGTATGGTCTCCTAGTTTTATATACATATTTTTTTTTAACTGTCATGGATTAGAGCCCCTACCTAAGGCATTTCATATCTAACCCACCAATTAAAGGTCATAGACGTTAATGTATATGAAATTAACATCCCTAGTTTAGGGTGTTTGATCTTCTAGCTATACTTAGCGTTGCAATGTTCACTAGCGAATCAGCTTAGAGCAAATCCACCTATATGACTTCTTATGACTTAAGCATAATGACCTAAATCTACGTCCTCCGTTCTACACGAAATTTTCAGTTTCTCCCAATATCTCGAATAAATTGGTTAATATGAATCAAAATTAGAAATGATATAGATAAGAACGAAGCTAGGGGCTGTAGATTCAAGCCAAGCAAAGAGACACTATATCACAAGCTATTTGGCAACATAATTTAGCTTACATATATATATATATATTAATCATAGTTACTTTATGAAGCACGAATATTTCCTTTGTGAGCAACAAAACGACTAATGTAATAGACTAATAGCATGCGAAGTACTTCTCATAAAGATGAAGTGATGAATTTATCCAACAATCTTACCGTGTGTCGATGCATGAAGTCTCTACTGATAAGCTTTGATTGTAGAACGTTTCTCATAAAGATTATAGGATTATAGTGCCACACTTATATGTCATTATTTGGTCCTTGATATAAAGGTCTTCACTAGAGACTCTCAGTTTATCTCTATACACGTTTGAATGTTTGATAAACAGTTGAATAGTGATACTCGAGCATTGATTTAGAGTCCTCACTATTGACTCAATCCAGTATTCCCAAGTGGCATCTGCATTCACTGATGTCAGAATCGTATCTTGAAAAACATAGTGCCATTCAACAACATCAACTCATTAGACTCGGACATTAGTTTGCTATTCTGTTAATTAGTTAGATACATCTTTCACTACACTAAAATTTGTTGCAAGAACAGGTCCATCTGTTTCTGTAACTCCATCGCTCCATTACTAATAGAACTCAAAAGCAAGAGTTATATGCCCCTCTTAATAATCTGATCGAGGATTAGTTTGGAGGTTTCCATCCTCTACTCCAACACTTCCTCAAACATTGATGACACTGTAGCCGACCATTCTAATTCGGCGATTTTTTGTAACAAGAAAACCATATCATACAAATAACAATTGAAGGCAGAAAAATCATACAATTGCATAAATTATAAATATTCAGTATCCAGGACAAAATGTCACTGTGTCAAAATTTTAATTTTCTTGGTTTGGGGCTTTTTAGCCTTTTTCTTCTGCTTCTTATACCCATCATATAGCTCTATGGATGATGTAGTACTTTGCAGCTCGGCCCTCAATCTTTGATTCTCCTTTATGTCTCGAAGAACCATAAAATGAGCAGAAAGTTTCTTTTTCACTTCATCTTCATCGATTGAAGTTGTATATTCGGATGGCTCCATCCCAGTAGATATAGAAGAGCCTGTTCCTCTTTTCCTCTTGTTATTTGACTTTCTAATGTCACCCTGGAACTTGAATGACCCTGGTTTCTCCAAGGAGAAGTCCAAGAAGGCTTGCTGAGGAGTAATGGTAGAGAGATAGACTTGGTTTGAGTGAGCAGTGTTCATACTAGATATACTGGAAACCATACTTGAAACACCTGGATGATAATGCTTGGAGAGAAGATTAAGCTCCCAAAGAACCGAAGCAAGAGCACCACTTAAATTGGGGTCTGAAGCTTCAGGATGATATTTCTGTGCATTAGGAGGAAGATAAAGAGAGAATTAGATTCAAGTTCCTCTAATCATGCCATATGCACTGAAAAGAAATCACATAACCAATCGAGGACAAAAAAACTCTTTAGAAATTCAGTTACAGTAAATATAAGCTGATTACGAGCTCCAATCCACTAAATATCATGAATCTCTTAATAGAGGATGAAGCATATCTATCTTTATTAACGCAACAAATTATGTGTGAACAAGAGTAGCAAGAGAGCTTTACCGCAATTAAACCGGACACTGAGCCACCTCCAGCGTCATTCTCTAACAGGTTTCGGCACTTGACATTCTTCAGAAGAAGATGCTTTAAGGTAACCAAGGCTGCAAAAAGATTCAAATGGTAAGAGGCATGAGAATCCTTAACAACAGATTAGCTTATTTGGCTACAAACATAAATGCATAAAATAACCTACCAGCCATGGACTCTGCAGACCCAAAACATAACGAGAATGTTGCTAGACGCTTTACAAAAGCAGCAGCCTTCTGCATGTCATGCTGTCTATCTTCACACAGCATTATCTTGAGAGCTTCAGCTAATACTTCACCCTGATCTCTGCTCCATAGCACCAAAAAAAATTACATAAATAAATAGTAAGAATTTAGTATCAACTAGTAACCTACCACTCCATCACATCCGACCAGAAACAGGACAATACAATTTCAAGCAATATATCATGCAAGAAATTATTGAGAGAGAGAAAGAGAGACACATGGTATTTTTCTGTTCTTCCTTATTTTGATGATCCTTAAGACAGAAGAAAGTATTCAGTACTAAATAATGAATTGTAGGGTTTGCATTAACTAATCACATAATTCATACTAGAATGGTGCAAAATATCTAATAAAAACAAACTGATTAGATGCTGTCGACTAAGTATAATTTAAATCCCCATGGCTGATCAACATCTTCCCTAATAAGACAAGTACAGAATCAAAACCAGGCATTTGTTAAAGAAGTGCTTTGTGAAGTATTTTCTTCACAGAAGTTACCAAAGAACATTGGGATTACTAAGTTCAGAACAAACCTTCCAGGCCTATATTCGAGTATAATATTGTAAAGCTGGACGAAGAAGTCCTGTAGATCAACATTCAAGGCATCAAGATTGCTCTTCATCACTCTGAATGCGACAATGCAGCATCGCAGACGCTCAGATACAGTCAAACATTTTGAACTTCTATCAGTATCACCACCACCAGAAGCAAGCTTTCTCAGAGAGTTTATCAGATCACCCATGAAATCCAAGTCAATTAGGTGTGAAAACTTTCCTAATCCTTGCAGACAGGGAGCAAGTAAAGGGTAGGGCTCAGATGCACCGGTCGATACACCAAGATTTGCTTCTGATCTGAGTAACAAAATACAGGAAATTAGTCAATGTATTTGAAATCTGTATATACATAAAATCTACAAATGTAGACTACCCGAAAGAACAAATATAAATTACTCCAGACAGACTCCAATTTTCAAAACTCTTAATCCACCGAACTTTGAATGCCCAGCTGATCCAAACAACACATAACCATTTGAGGTATCCATAAAGAAGCCTGTTAGAGTGTAGACAACCAATCGAGTGTATGCATTTACAAAAATTAAACTGTCACAAGACTAACAAGGTCTGATACATACGAAGTATAGAAATGAACATAAATTTCTTCAACATGAAAGAATGTCGGATGGCAAGGTAAATGATGAATATATTTGGGCAGCATTAGATACCTAGCTTCTTTATTGCCTACTAGATTCAGGAAATAGCCTATCACTAGAAACCATGTTGTCCATAGCCTATCAAGTCTCAGAGCTTATGTATGCTTATCTTTGTAAGCTTACTTCAAGTATCCTATATCTATATAGAATACCCATAAAGGACACCAAAAGAAAAAAACAAATCATTGAACAGTTGTGCAGACTACAGATGTATCCACAGCTTCTTAGTTTACATGGTAACCAAATGGCAACAAATACACCGCCTTTATATAACCAATAGACTAAGGTTGGTTCCCCCAACCGTTTGATTTGCCAAAATATGTTCCATTCTGAGACTTGAAGGCACCTCAATATATAAATCCTCTCTTTCTTTCTCTAATTAGTATCTTTTTAAGCTAAACCAGACTCATAGGACAAGACAGATTAGAAGTTCATGAAAAATGATGCACTATAAACCTGACAGCTGATGACTGCATTGTGTGCTTCAATATGCGAAAATATGTTTCAAATACAGCTGAAAGTGTCTCTGTCTGCATTCTTCTCCGTTCCATTACATCTGGGGTATAAGCAACCGCCTTGTAATCAGCAGCAACCTGTGTATAGCAAGATCAAGAAACCAATGACTTCCGGAAGCTTTATCGTATTTGGGAGAAAAAACCGAGACAAGAAGATAGAGAGAAATCAGTTTTTTTTTTTTAACTTAATAATATGATAAACATAAAAAAAGCACCTCCTCCCTGGTCTTGAGCAGTTGTTCTTGCCTACTCCTTTTTTTGTCATTTTCTTTCTTTTGGCGTGGATCCTCATGATCCTTTCTTTTTTTACCTCTTTTGTTTTTGGATTTATTTTTATCATCTTCTTTTGCAGCCCTCCCAAGATCCTCATAGAATGACAGAGACAAGAAAACCTGCAGCAGATATCAAATGATAAGCAAGGGATGTAAAGCATGAAAACAAAACTCATATGCATACAATTTGTGGACTATTGGGGGGAAAGAAGCAAAACATCTCCTATCATACTCATATGCCTCTTCAGTTATCTGACTCAGCTAGATACAATTTAAAAACCCAACTGACAACCATAATGTGCATTACTTATTTAAGATGGCAGCACAACTATCTGATAAACACTACATGATTTCTATAACTGTGAAAGTAAAATCATTACATTCTTTTAATTTTAACAGAAGAAATCCACAATCTTGTTGGCAGATCATGGAGTCCTAAGGGTAGGGAAAGTCACATCTATACCATAAACCTAAAAGTCAACCTATATTATCAAAAAAAAAATTTTAGGGGGGGGTGTTAGGGTTTAGGGTAGTTTTTATTTCTAGTACATGCAGACCATATTAAAATAGAAAGGAATGGTTGGGTAGTGCCTCATGCCTCAATGGAATCAGGATGCAGTTGACAATTACGAGCTTTCACATAATTTGCGATTAAACGAACAGCCTCCACAGTAGCTTCGCCACCATGTTTTCCCTCGTTTGTGAAAAGCGACCTTACAGTAGAACAACATAGTTTCCTGTTGAGAAGTAATTCATACATTAGTTGCATAAATGAAATAAGACAAAAGACTAAACTGACTATGACCGAGGATAAGTGTCATGTGAGTAAATTGACAATACTGAGATCATGGACATGAGTGACATGTAGAGACAAACATGAATTACATCTTCTGCAACTTCATCCAATACATCAGGTCTTTATATCTGTAATTTTGTCTACTTTTTAACAGAATATATCCATGAAAGAATTCTTTCTTTTTTTTTGTGACAAATGCTCAAGACCTAGATACCCTTTTTCAAAGCAAATGAAGATGTATGTGCTTAAGTATAGTGTTTTCAGGTGCTGACAACAGAAATTTTCTAAAGAAATCATAGGTATTGGACCAATTTCAAAATTTATTTACTTAAGCTTATATAATATTTATTAGCCACTTATAAGCCACAAGAACATGCAAACTTCAGCCAAAAATATCATACCCAAAAGTGTACATGTATCTCCTGTTCTAACACAAGTGTTTAAATCAAGAATAATAAAGCTATACTTCCACTTGAGTCCTGCTATTGATCCTACAGTCTATTTATTGTAGGCTGGATAATTTCGCATTTAAAGGAGTTCAAGTGTTTGCCTGTGGATACCAACATGAAAATATACTTATTCTCCTATGGTTCAATCCTAAGCTTCAAATGGCACCCTGTGAGATTCTCTACCCCATACAAAAGAATTAAAAAATAAGTACAGATATAGCACAACCTTACAACATCATCCGAGGAGCTTATGTTTTTTATAACAATCCCTAACAAGTCCTCCCGGAAATTGAAATAGGGTACTGCATCAAGTAAAGTACAGATACAGCGAAATGCCACATGCTGAAATGAGGGTTGCTTTTCTAAGGCTGCCAACCTCTGCAAGTATGCCTGAGAATGTGTGTTGAAGTACATCAGAATAAGCATAAGAATAAACAGTTGATCCACTACCATATGCAGAACTGTTGACCCAACCTTTTCTTGAAATAGATTATATATAATATGAGTGGGGCTCAAATGAGGACTTTCAAATCAACCATTGGATTATTTGTGTTGAGAAATAATATTCCAACTAAAACTCGGATCACTCATCCAACCATTGATTTGAAAGTCCCCATATGGAGTCCTCACTAAAGACTCCTAATATAATATACCAAAACAGTTGTTCAGAATCAGGCAGATGCAACAAAACCCAGATATTACAATTCTAAATTTAAGGAATTATTCCACCGAAATAACCAAATAAGATTTATAAATGAACCTTGTCTCACATTCAAATGAAAGGAGCCAGATTTGAGCTAGAAAAAAGTTCCCCTCATTCACTAAAGTATTGAACCAGTACATGCACCAGTTACAAAAATTATCCTAAGAATAAATCCATTACACAAATATAGAGACCTTAAGTGTTTTAAGTGTAGCAGACTCCATCTTATTCAATAAATAGGCACAAAATAGAATGCCAACCTTGTATGTGTTCAGAAGTGTTGATTCATAAAGCCGCATTTTCTTAACATCCTTTGAAACCTTCATCTCCAACTCCTTCTCTGTGGGAAGCCTGATGCGGTACCTGAAATACACATCCAAAAGAATTAAATACAAAACTGAAATGCAGACAGAAAATAACTGTTAATGAGAAATATCACAGATAAAGGTTTCTGGACAAAGAAAGAGTCCTCACTATGAACACAGACTCGGGTGTCCAACAAGCCAAACCCGAAATATCTATTTGTATAGTACCATGTGATTTTCATTTATGAAGTAAATATCCATGTACGATCAGTATATTTTACTTCATGAGAAAAATAAACTGTGAATCAACATGATGGTTGAAAATATTAGACAAGTAGAAGTTACTCATGAGAAACTGTTAAAATTCACCATAATTCTGCATTTCTGCTTTCTCCTCAATATCATGAGAATGATTATCTGTTTTTTCATTCTACAGATCCAAACAAGTCACACATGAGTGGGCAGACATTTCATGTCCTAAGCTGTCCATCATGGACTATATCATATGAAGGACTGTATCTGTCCATCATAGAATATATCACACGAAAGAGTACAATCAAAGAATCAGGGAACTCGAATTGAGATAGTAGTCATACCCAGGAATTAGGTCTTTAAAGACAGCCAACAAAGATAGGAGTCCAAGTTTGACAATTGCATAGTCCTTATCTTTACAGATTTGCAACATGTCCTTCAGGGATTTAATGTTTGCCTCTGGATCAGCAAGTAGAGCAATTCCCAACTCTGCAAGTTTGTGCTTCTTACTTTCAAATCCTTCTTCAGCAGTAAGATCTTTTTTAACCTCGTCCTATACAAGAACAAAGAAGAATTTATGAGATATACAGAAAATCAATTAGAGGAAAGTATATCTGATCTAGTTCTGTATTAAATAATAATTATAAGATAATTAAATAACAATAAATAATAAATAAATTTATAAAAACAGAGGACAAGATGTCCACATAGAAGGAAAGCAGCAGAAGCTCAAAACCTAACCAACAAATACGAAAAAATATACTTAAAGTAAGTCAAATTAGTTGAGCAATTACTGCCAACTCTAGTCTTTGAGGTTGACATCCACATAAACATTTCCATGATGTTACAAGTGTGAGAGCTTATCTAGGAGGTTCCTATAATGAGGAGGGGGATTATATAAATGGTCACAAGGAAATATACAGCTTGCATAGAAGAATTGTAGATACTGATAGTCTATCATTTCATCAAATAAGAAGAATAGCTAGTTCAATCAGACAATACCAGCACTGCTGCTTGTGGGGTTGGTTCAACTTCAACTTGAACTTCAACTTCAGGTGTAGCAGAATCTTTTCCATGTTTTTTTGCCTCTTTCTTGAGTTTCTTAAGTTTTGCCCTCCTTTCAGCCTTTGTCAACTTAACTATGCCTTTATCTACAGCATCATCCTCATCATCCTGACCAGGTTCCTCCAGATCATTTTCAGGTGGTTTTGAGTTCTTTGGTGCTGTGCCATGGAAAGAATTGAAAGCATCACCACTCAGTACAACATTCAAACATATTATAATGACAACTTGCCCCATTGCCATCCTTCAAAAACTATACATAAAAGAAGCATAAGGTACCTTTTAGATAATGGAGATTTCCAGATGAGTCTTTTATGGGAAGAGCATCAACAGGATCAACTTCAATCCCACTACCCTCCTTTTCTTTCTGTGAGGACTTCTTTCTTCGCTGTTCATACAAAGCTTCCAAAGTATCCTCCTTTACATCAGCAACACGAGTAACATGCCTATGCATAAACATAAATGCAGATCAGATACAATACAAAAGCAAACTAAATCAATACATGATAAAAAAAACATCACCACGCATTAATTCCTGCTTATACTCGCAAAAACAAAAATCTCTACCCGTTTTACAACTGAGAACATTACAATTCACAAGATTACGAACCTTTATCTATCTAAATGTGCTAACAACTACAAGACCCCATTTCAGATAAGAATTAAAGAGACCCAAGTAATTTTTCCAGGACTTTCCTCACCCAAAAATCTCAAGAGTTAAAAGCTAATGACTCCACACACTTCAGAAACCCAAGAGAAACCCGAGCACTGACCCAACTAACCAATCAACAAAAGCACCAAACGTTGTTGCAACAAACAGATATTCCAATTCAAAAATCTAAACACCAACTTCACAGAAACGATAACAATGCAAAACAGAGTTCAAAGTAACTATCCCAAACCCAATACCAGTCCCAACCCCAAACACCAAACCAATCAACACCCACAAAACCCAACATTGAATTGAAGCTTCTGAGCATGAAAGGGAGGCAAAGGAACGAACTTGGTGATGGAGGTGGTGTCTAATGTGGAGAGGAAGCCGGCGTAGTCCTTGTTCTCACTGACGAAGGCCTTGTCCTCGTCGGAGACTTCGATTTCGTCTTCGGAGATGTCCGGCGGGAGCTGTGGAGGTAGGATTATCTTCTTCTTATTCCTCATTGCTTAAAACCCTTCGCTGCTTCTCGTTAGGGTTTTTGTGTTTTGGTTACTCTGACTTGCTCCAAATCCTAAGGGTTTAACACACAGACACACAAATAGTCAAATACAGAAGATGAATCTCAGCTGGTTGGATTCTAGGCCCAGATTTTTAGTAGCACTTGGCCCAGTTTCTTAGCCCACTTTGATTTCTATTTTCTTTAGCCAAAATTATTATTTAAAAAAAATTAATTAATTACAAACAAAAATAATAATAAAAGAAGAGAGTACTGAGGGAGATTTGTGAACTGCTTGCTAGTATATGGAGCAGTCACTCCATGCAATGGACAAGCTTGCTTATGCTATGCAGTTGGTCCAAGGTTTGATTCTGGCTTGCAGTAGTATTCCATATAGTTGTAGAATTTTTTTTATGAGCTTTTCATTACCTAATGTACTATTCTTTGTATCACAAGTCATGAAGGTGTACCTTGATGATTTGTAACGGGAAAGAGACGTCCTATATGTGCATATGAAATGTTCTAATTATGCATTGTAAGTTTGCAACACAGTGTTTGACCACTTTAACAGCTTTGAAGTTTTAAATTAGGTTGTGAAACACACTTAACTAGACAATAACCACTAAGTCATTTGCAGCGGTTCTACAGTTTTAGTTAACTTGTTTCTTTTGTCTAGGGTTTAGAGAGAGAGAGAGAGAGGATTTGTTTTCATCTCAAAGAAAGTGTGTACTGCCACACATATGTCCCTTATACGAAGAATAAGAGTTGGAAGTCTACCCGCTTGCAACTTTCTTTGTAAGTACACTTTGAAGCTTTTTTCTCATGTTTATCGTGTTGTGAGGAAAATGTCATATTCGTTTTTCTCTTGGTCTGTCATATATTTGTTGTGCAATGACATTAAAATTTAGCTGCCTGGACCCCTCCTCCTCACCGTCCAACAGCTCCGGCGGTCGCTCTGTTTGGTAGTCCATAATCAACGGATCACCGCCGACAAGAGATTAAATTGCAGAGTACGAGCAAATCACTGCTACAAGAAACCTAAAGCAGACAGAGTCACGGGAATGCTCTTCCCCAATAGAAATATTCAAGCTCGTTTGCTGGAGCTGGCAGAGACACTCTGCCATGCATAGATCGAGCCAGTCCTTCAGACTTGTGTAGATCGATGCTTTTACACCGATGCTTGTAAAGGCTTCCTTGTAGATCGATCCAGGCCTTCAGAGGACCCTAATGAATTGAATCTTTAAAGATTATCATAGTTCGTGTTCTTTCTAGCTATGATATTTTTCATCTACATGACAAAGAATTAGACCAACGAATATTAATGATCTAGCTATAGTAGTGTTTCTCACTTTATCTGTATCATAGTATCATATTTGAGATAGAGATTCTTTGATTCCTTCGTCTTTGAACTCAGAAAATGATAGAAGTACGTGTTACAAGTTTACCTATGATCGACTTGTGACACACACCCGTACACACGAATGGTAATCACCACGTAATATACATGATCGATGAGACTAGTAGTAAGCTAGTCGGGTGGTCCATTTTCATATATACTTATTATTGCTGCTATTGACATTTCATCAACTCCTGCTTGGCATTGATTTAAAGATTGCGACCAGGAAATTCCAAGTATGTCATAAATGGGGGAAGGTTTATTCGGGTCGGTTGAACCAATCCTATAATGGTGTACGTGATTGTGACGGACAAACCAAGCTTTGAAAGAAGTTCCCCAATATACGTCCGTACTATATATATATATATATATATATATATATATATGCTTCAATATCTCTTCTATATGTGATTGTTCAAGATCCAACACTTCGAGATAACATAACAACAAACTGCGCAGTGTATTTACTTTGGAAATTATGGCTACTCTATTATTCAAAGAGAAACTCTGCTATGCAGTGTTGCATAGCACACAACAAGATTGTGGACAGTCCGATCGACTTAAATTTTGAATTGTTCACGACTTGATACATGTTATGTAACCTTGCATATATAGCAGCCAAATCCTTATTCAAGATCCAACACGTACTACTTTAGGCATGCCAAGGCTACTATGTTATAATTTGATGATGAAAACTTAGAACCAAATCGCCTTTAAGCTTGTCAGAAGGTACCTTTTGAATGTTAATTCCGCTTATAGAACATTAACTACACGTTTGTTTATTTGGAATGAGAGGGAACGATTACATGATAATCAAATTTATGTTTCTACCTATGTTGCACGGACACGGACACGGTGACACGACACGGCGTGACACGCGGACATAACAAAACTCAAAAACTGAATATCCGACACCGCTTGGACACGGCAAATAAAATTATATATTTATGTATTTTTAACAAATAAAAATATACTAAAATACGAGATAAGTTTTTTACATTACCAAAATAATGTTCTAAATTTAATTCATTGCATAACCATAAGAAATAACACTAAAGAAAGTCAAATGCAAATGATAGAAGTGCATAATTAATAATATTAGAAGCAACAAACCTCTAACTTCAAACATAATATTAAAGAAAATCAAATTTGCAATAGGTTTATTTAGGTTTTGGTTTCTTTTCTTTTCTTTTCTTTTTTTTTCAATTAAAAAAATTGATAAATGATGATGTGGCATATCAAACTGACGTAGCGAGTCGGTCAACGTGTCGAAAAAGTCAACACGTGGCGTGTCAGACACGTATTTTACCGTATTGGGCGTGTGTCGACTTGTCAGGTGTGTCCGACACTCCGACACTCCACCTCCGTGCAACATAGGCTTCTACTAACACATAATAGAATCAAATGATTTCATCATTCCATGATCAATTATTTATGTGTGTTTACAAACACCTGAAATAATCAAAATTAATGCATGTCTCACCTCCATAGATAAGGAATTGATTCCTTCATACTCAAGGATCTGGTTACGAGGAGGGAAGATGAGTTTCGGCTGAAATCACCCGAAATCAATACCGATTCATTCATTCTCTCTCGTTCCGTCCGTCTCCAGTTTATGAATATTTTCAATGCCAATACTATTGCATACGAAAATACTCCGCTGCCTATTATTGATCGATTCATTTCATTCACGTGTCACGACTGCTCTACCCGTAATCATCTTGTTGAACGGAAACAAAGCTAGCCGCCGCTCGCTCTCATGCACACGTTGGCTATAGCGAGCTTGATCTCGTTTCAAATACAATAAATGCATGCCATTATTTATTGTGTTCACCAAGCCAAAACCCTAGCTATAAATCCGAATGCATAGAGAAATAGAAATAGAAATAATATGACAGTACGTAGCAGCTGCTGGGTGTTACGTAAGAGACTCGTGGTGTTCGACCCTGCACCATTTAATCTCGTCCAAGCTGACTGCTTGCACCTCTCAACTTCCCCATATTTAAGGCCTTCATATTATTAATTACTGTTTATATGGTTATTTAGTTGAGATGCTTTTATTGATATGATATTGATGTTCTTTCATACATGCATATTTCTATGCTTTGCACAATGGTCGCTTTAGTCTACAAGTATATATATCAATTTGTTAACTATGAATTTGTATTCTTTGCTCTTATGTACAAATTAGTTGTTTTAATTTGTCAAATAATAAGGAAGCAGATTGATATATGCGTCAAATAGGTTTCGATTAATTGTTAGCCTCAAAGCAAGAACAGAAGCACTGAGCATGCATGCGATATATATATATGGTTCAAGTCGATTATGATGTACATGTTCAAGTCGAAGTTGTAAAACAATAAATCTGGCAAAGGACAAAAGCCTAGTGATCATGTTCATATATATCTCTCGATTCCAATTGAACGCGCACCTAAAATCTTTTGTGAAATATGTATGTATATAATATACTTCGTATGTCGACTATTTGTGAGATAAAGGACAGGCTCTAAACATAGAAGATATTTTCTGTACAGCTTTTAAAGCTAGATGGAAATAGAGAATTGTCTGTAGCTGTGATATATATAGTTTCCCACACATCACCATATGGTTACATGCAATCAACTTACAAGTCAAAGAGCCCTAGCTAGCTTTGATTTGCTTGATCGAATTGAAGGATCACTCGACGTTTTGTTTTGTTTTGGTTCTTGTCAACTTACACGTCGTTTTGATGTTAAACTGGAAATTTGGAATTGATCGAGACTTATACAAATACACATAACATGCATATATAAGTTTCTGTACAGCTACTTCAAACTTTAAGATAAAAAGATTTGGAACAATTTGGGGTAACGTTTCTTTTGCTAATTCCTAATAGTATGGTGGAACTAGCGGGGCGAAGCTACTCTCAAAGGCACCCCTGCATGTAGTGGTTCAATAATCGAGTTTTAATAACTTGAGTTAATTGCATATAATGATCCCATCATTTCTAATTCCTGGCTCCGTCACTAGGTGAGAGTATACCAAAAGATGTAGAATGAGCCGGAAAGACATGAGCATATCCTGATTTACGTACTAGCTACATCGAATTGAAACAACACAAGCATGTAGTTAATCAGCAAACAAACGAAGTCACATCTCTCTCGGTACATCATATGCTAAAGTGCATGCATGCAATCGATTCTCATACTACATTAATCACGATATATAGTTCTTCAACTTTGGGCAGCCTGACCAAATGGTACAAGAACTAAATAGGGTTTCTCTATGTACCAACTATGTGGTCGAGGTTAGGTACAAATTAAATGTGTTTCTATTTTAAGCTTACCTTAATTATTTGATATATAGCTACAAATTAATGTCTACCAGTACTGGTGCAATAAGGAAATTAATTATATCACTTCAAAGCGAAAGGTACTAAAATCCGTGGAATTTGATGTTTTCCTTCAATATAAATCTCAGGTACTCATTGGCTCATTCTAATTTGCTACTCTTAAAATTTACGGTATATGTTTAAGGACATTCTATAAATCAAGCTCCTTTTTACAATACACACACATATAATATATATCTATTCTTCGATTGTTAAATCAATATACGTACATTTTGACCACGATGTAGCAAAAATTATAAATATTATGAACATATTAAGATACTAACGTTATTTGTGAAATATTGTATCGTAAATTTGTAACTAAGACGGTAATATTGATAGCAAAGATGTACCTTGTGTGTCAAGGATCCAAGGTCAGGGGATCAGGGGTAGGCCTACCTATCTTATTGCCCACCTGCAAACAAGAGAGGCTGCCAAGAATTAAATTTGTTCATCCAGATGTGATGTGAAGTACACATCTCAAATGTACATATAGATCCAAGACAGTTTGTGTTTGCATCCAGAATTCCAGATATAATGCCAATATAGTGTAATGGAATTGGGTTTCATAATTAATTGTCAGTTTTGATAAATTTAAAAAAATTAATTGTCAGCTTTCTGGAACTATTTAGGGAAATAATGATGTAGGGATGATATCATAATAGAAAATAGAAAATAGAAAAACATGTAAGGAAAAAGAAAATTAAGAAGGTAGGTAGGCAAAAACTTTAAAGAGTATGATGAAATTAAATTCAACATTTAATGTTTGTTAGGTATATTAATGAATTGGTCTACTAAATGCCCATAATTAGTTTCATGCAGGAACCATTAACTCATCAGTTTGACAACTTCTAGTTGAATGCTATTTTCAAACATTTATAGGGGCACAACCATATTTCTTTTTCTATTTCTTTTACATAAATATTTTTCACATCACTATCCCTCATTATAATCACAACCCACCAAAGTCTTACTCATGTGAGTTAATGAATAGGGTTGGCTACAATTTTGAAAAAAAATGAAATCCCATATAAAGTTCAAGATGCATGGATATATATCACAATCTATGATTAATGGGTTTTCCTTAATTAGGCAGGATTCTTTATTAGAATTTAGTTCATATCCAATTTTTTTTTTCAAAATGATACACAACAAATCAGGATATATATTTATAAGGTAGTGAGGAAGACGATGCATATTTAATATGGCACCAATGCCTACCATGAGCATTTATAGGCTTAACCATTTTGTACCTCACCTCCTACCCCTTAATCAATTTTGGAGCAGAGTTTGCTCCAGTCTGTGTTATTTTTTCTGGATTATGATGCTCAGTGGTAACTTACTGAGGGACGCAATAGTGGGTGAGGAACTAATGGGCACTTAATTAGCTTTGGATAGGGACTCAAAATCTGAAAGAAAATGAACGAGTAGCTATGTTGGCCAAAATGAAGGGTCAAAATATGTGTACATTGTTGGTGGAAACCTTGACCTCAAACCCTTGAAGATGTCGAAACTACTCGATGAGAGTTCCGGTGATTTATAGCTGCTGTGGTACAGTAGTAGAACACTTTCAAAGTTTGAGGATTGGAAAACAAAGTCGATTACTTGAACTAGAAGAAAACAAACTCGACCAAGAATCTGAAAATGCAGAAATAGAGTGAAGTAATTGGGGATGGAGAAAGGGAAAAATGGAGTAGGTGAAAGTGCATTGTGGGAAGTGTCAACTGCAACCTGGGTTGTACATTAAAAGAGATATAAGTTTTTTCAGGAATTTAAGTGCATTTACTTCACCTCAGTGTATGACATTATGTGCCATTATAGCCTATACCTTCCTATAGCTTCAAGTTTGAGGTCTGCAATGCAAGATTGAAACTTCAATAAGAATCCATCGCTCACAAAATTAATGGCATTTGAATGCAGAGTATATATTCAACACAGTTGAGCTGAGTATATATTCAACACAGTTGAGCTGAATCCAATTTTGATTCAAAACCCTAAACCAAATAATGCAGAGTTCTGTCGAGATTCTAGTAGTGCATGCTGCCAATGACTTGTCACCTAAGAAATATTAGATTTCTCTCACGGTTTTGTGTAACTTGCAAAGCTTTGGAGCTTTGGATTTTGAGAAAAAATAGTAGTCAACACATCCATTTAGAACCATAAGCATAAATCTTGCTAGAGAGAGCAACCAACCCTTTCTGAATGTACATATGCTCGTCGTCTATAAAAAACTACCAGCTGATCTATTCTTCAACAAAAAAACTAATATGTTGTAGATATCATATACAAAAATGATGTCAAGCATGAACAATCGTCTTAACTATGATCAATCATCTTCATCCTCTCAGTTTGTTCTGTTGAGATCAATTCGAGATTTCTTTGACATGGGCATTGGAATCACTGAATTGCACCTAGGACATTTCGGGTTATTTCTCATGATCAGAACATATGACAAGCAGCCAGGACACCCCGCTGCGAAAGGAGAAGAAAATTCACTGTCCTCCTCCTGAGTTTCCTTGATGGAAGACGAAGAGGATGCGTAAGATGGCGAGGATGACAATGAAGACTTCCACAAGGAAGTGGCGCGCTTCTTGATCGGTTCTCTCTCAGCCCTTTCCAGTGCAGACTTTACTTTGTCCAAGGTGCACAGACTCTGGAAATTGCAAGGAGATGGCTGCTGAGGTGGTGGTGATGAGGATGAGGATACTAGCTTCAATTCAAGGCTAGTGCTCGTATCATCAAAGAGTTTTAACGGGGTTTTCGAGGATGGTGATGGCGGAAAGTTCAAGTTCAGGTCTTGCATCATGGGAACTGTTGGATTGCGGTGGCTTTGATGATCCGAGATCGAAACAGCACTGGACCTTTGAAGATACACTTTCCCTGACTGCAACAATTTAGTAATGAAATACAATTAAGTACAGAAATAAATACATAAATGATTTTTTTTTTTACAATTAATTCCATTGATCATATGAAGGGGAGCTTTCAAAGAATGTGCTATGAGATTAGAACTAGCAGAGCATTGAAGAACTTTCACTCTAAATGCATTGATTTTTATATGCAGCTATGTCCCCTCCATCTAATAATTACACGGTTTACACCCATTAAAATATTAAGTTTCTAAAACAAACAGATTGCTCATTTCAAGGAGATTCATAAACATCAAAAGGCCAGCCTCCTATGACTGGCAGAAAGAATGTAAATTATCAACCAAAGAAGAATACTGTTTTATTGAATTTCAAAAGCTATAGTGCCCAGGAAAAGATATGATTGATTGAGAAACAACATATTTATGTTAAATTTTCCAAGTTTATGAGAATTAAAGCAATGGACAAAAGAAAGTTCCAAACTTTCACGTACTCAGTTACCCTCTATCTCAGCAACCAAGCACAAAGCAACACACATAGGACAGAAGATTCCAAAACAAGTAATCAAGTCATAGAAAACAGAAACCAAACACAGCCAAAAACCCATTAAACCACCCAGAACAGAAATTGTATTCATCATCAAAACAGAATTGAAACCGACCCAATTCAAAGCAAGAACAGAACGACGCAACAAAAGAATGGAAAATGATTTTCTGGATTTTGATGAATTCCCATAAAACAAAGAAACCAAGACGAGAAAGTTAACCAACCTTCAAGTCTAGGCGCTTTTCCCAGCCATTAGGGACCTGTAAATCGAGGTCGAGTTCCTGAGACTCGTTTGAAAGCTTGGAAGAAGAAGAAGACCCGCCACCAAGCAAGTCTCTTGTAATCAGAGCCGTTGATTTGTCACCACTGGATTCACTACCCATGCTAAGATGTTGTTGATCATCGTTGTAGCCACTGAGGACCCGAAACAGAGAGCTAACCTCAGCAGCCATTACTGGGTTTCCACAGAGCTCACGTTTCTAAGAGAGAAAAAGAAAAGAGAGAGAGAGGGAGACAGAGAACAAGAGGGAGAGAGACTGACAGAGGTGTCGTTTGGAGATTATTAGAGGTGAGCCATATATGGTAATATATATAGGGGGACTAAATATAGCCCGTTATATAGGATTTTCTGGATTTTGTAATTATTATTATCTATTTATTAAAATTAGTTTGAAATTTGAATTAGGTTAGTAATGAATATTATTAAATTTATGATTAATTTCTTCATTAATTGTTTTGGGTTATTAATTGATGGGGTTGTGGGAGAGAGGTTGGGAGGAGAATTCAAGGAAAGGAGGCACCTAAAGTTATGGTAGCATTAAATGCTTTAGGAAAACTATTAGGCTCCTCCCTCATTAGGCAATTTTAATTAATGCTTTTAAATCTTTCTAAAAAAAAAATTAATACTTTTTAATTGTTTTTCTGAAAAATCTTGTTTTTAATTTATTTGCACCCTTCAAAGTTAGCTGCTAAATTGATAACAATTGATTGGTATTTTTTTGATATGCTTTGACTTTTATTTTTATTTTTTATACTTACAAATACAAGGCATGCCAAAAAAGAAATTGATTAATTAAGAGAAATTACATATTTGCAATGTATCGAGTTGCATATAATCCATGTTTGGTCTAGGTAGTGTTGAAAATGAAACCTAACCAAAATCGCGAATAACAATTGTTGTGCGATGACAAAATGTGGCGACAATGTGTATGCTCACTGATAGTATAACAAATGGATGAGTATCTGGTCACTAGACTATAAGTTATAACAAACATGTGGATATATAACTTTGAACAATACTCATATGTCAAACAATCATTTGAATGATGCACTGCATGATTATTGCTGTTTTTTTTTCTTTGTTTGAGAAATGTGATTACTAGAGACAAAGTTAAATAGGAATAAACTTAGAATTCAAGTATTAATCCCTCAATATGTGATGTTACGAACTTACGATTATTCTATCAAATAAATGTTAGCAAAATCATGGATACCAAAATGTTTTTCTCAGTTTCTCTCTCCTCTCCCTATATAGACGTAACCCGTCTAGGGTTGGGGTTTGCAAAAGAAAATTCTCGTTGTTTGGTGTTTCTCTCTATGGATGCTTCCGTTGCTTCAATGACGGCAAACCTCAGCTCCAAACTCTCAACTGGTGGACTTTGGGGAACTCAAAAACTCGACTAAGGGTTTCGTCGTGCCACACTACTACCTGGTAGGCCGCCTCACACTGCTCATGCGGTGGTTTTCAACGCCTTCAAAAGTACGTGTCTTCGAAATGCATGTGGCGCTTCTCTACTCCCGTGGAAGTGCAAGCAAGAGGTATTCGATTTTCGTTCACCTTCTCCAATGAAAAAGATATGAATCGGGTGAAAAGGGAGGCTTATGGGTTATCAAAGAGTTATAATTTTGATCAACAACTACTTTTCTGATATCATAGTTGTCCCTTTGGATTTTGTGTGGATATGAGTGGAAATTGACAGACTTTTGACGATCTAACGATAGAGGCAATGATCAGACTCATCGGGGAAACCATTGGTAGGACAACTAGGGTTTGTCTCACCCTACCCCTTAACAACCCTATCAGATACGAATGGAGGATTAAGGTTTCCCCTGAAGATGTTTTGCTGGTCAAGTACAGGTATGAACGATTATTGGGTCGTTGCCCGCGCGCAGTAGATGATGAAGTCATGCAGCCACCGTCCACGACTGCGCCTCATGCTCCTGCCCTGATGGTGTTTAGGGCATGCTTGGATTCCACCTTCTTCCATGTTACCTCCCTTCTCTCCTTTCTTTGCAAAAGAGAAGTTGTCTGTGCAGATTGGGGCAATCCTAGATTCCCATCACCAATGAAATTTGCAGATATGCAGCGTTCTAGGGAGGAAGAAGACTCAGATCAGGAAAGCGGATAAAACATAGTTTGACAGTTGTTCCATTTCAGCTCAAACCTGAGGACTTTGGGTTTGTAGTGGATATTGATGGTGCTTTAGGCATCCTAAAGAAATCACCAAAGAAAAAAAGACGCCCATGTGGTAGACGAAACAAGAAGAGGTGCCTGGAAGTGCCATCGAATTCCATGGCATCTAGTTCAGGCTTGTTCGAGCAGAAAGCCTCTCATGAGGCATGTGAGGAGTAGTTGTTCCGAGGTAGGAACAAAGATCCCTACATAACTTGATCAGAGTGTTCCCTATTTATAGACGGATAGATACACCGTTGGGTTCCTAGGCCTCATGTTGATGTACGTTTTAGGTCTTTAATTTTTCTTGTGTAGGTTTATTGCTTTCTAGTTGTAGTCGTCTACTTTTTTGGACAACTTTTGTACTTTTTCCCTTTCAGTCTTAGTTGTAAGAGAATAAAGAGCTTACTCTGAATCTTGTATTGGAGTTTACTCCTACCTGACCAAATAATAGTTGGTTGAATGGCTAATTGTCAATGAAATCATCATTCATTTACCTCCCAAAAAAAAAAACACCCAATATGTGATTGTTTTGTTAGAAAAAAAGATTTTATTCTCCTATAATGAAACGCCACTAACAAATCTCAACCATCCATTTGAACACGTGGATTAGTTTATTGAATCGGGTGTTTGTTGGTTGCCAGGGATCTTTTAGTTAGGCGAGTGAGGATCAAGTAAAAGGTAAAACTGATAAAGGGTAGAGATAGGGTCGAGTAAGTGGATTCCCTTCCTTGTTTTTTAACATTGATCCTCTCAGACACATAACTTTAAGATAAAACTTTTCACCGTTAGATTTACATTAAACGGTGATTGACTATGATTCTTTTGGTTAGTAACTAGATGAACGTTACTTCTCAAACACATTTTTAAGATTTTGCTCAACACTATCATAATAATGACATCTGATGTCTTACCTTTTTTGTTTTTTTTTTTTGATACTGATGTCTTACTTCTTTTCTTATCCATTTCGTATTAGTAACCGGACTTGAAATAAACTTACGGATTCATTTTTCTTAACCATTGGTTGCGAGAGGCAAAAGTGTGTTGCCGGCCACATTGACATGCATGTTACACATAGTAGTAGCAAAACAAAGTGAGCCAGCGAGCCAATAATGCAAACCTTTAGACATGTTAATTTGATCAGATCGAGTACTTGAGCTCTCTGATATGGCCTTAGCAATAGGCATTTAGGAATCGTAGTAATCATGAACTGAATTAACTCGAAACTGATTAACAGTGCTCATATCAGTCAGTTTGGACGTCAATCATGACCTCCCGATACCATTGGAGGCTTGGAGACATAAAGAATTGTACAATCATAAAAATTCATAGAACCTAATTATATACACATACTTCTTTGTTCTGAGAACGTACGTATATACTTATTCACTTTAATTATTTGTGTAACATTACCATATGGTGTTGATATGATTACTATTCACTTTAATTTGGGCAAAGAAGTCGCACAAGTATTAAAGATGAACCGTGCAATTTTTGACGCAGACCATGTCCATGAGATCAAGAGTACGAGATGCCTATAGATGGAGATGCTAACTACTATTACGCTTCTATTGCCATACCGAAACCAGGGTACGTAGAAATGAAAAATCTATAGCCAAACTATTTTGGTTTGGATACACATCCTAACTTAATGCCTTGTATAATTGCTTTGTGCCTTTGTGGATAGTCAAATACTACAATTTACTGCATTTTGAAAAAGCAAAAATGTTATTCACCAAATATATGTTTTTTTGTTATAAGGTGGTGATCATTTCCAACACCAAGCCTTTTGAATCAAGATTGAAAACTATTGGTTGAACTGTAACTCATAAGTATGTATATGCACCTCATAGCAGTCCCTGAAAAGAAAATTTAGGGCCTTCTTGAGAGTTCGTAATCTTTAGACTCTCTTAGCTAGGCTCTCGGTCTCAACACGGTATTTGAATAAATTGCACTGTTGATTGACACCCCTATACCGGCAAGGTTACATCATTCATGCCATATGCGACAAAAAAGAAGTATATATTGTTAGGGATACACCTTATGATTATAATTATTGATGTATTTTTTCTTTTTCTTTTTCGATTTACCATATTGATGTATCTTGCTAGCGAGGGAGAGCGCTATTTTCAGATACTCAAGTATACAATATTGTCTATAGAAACCAAGAAATAAAAATAACTTATTTTCTTTTTGTATAAGAAAAACTAACCAACAAAACTTGAAAAATGAGCGATTATGTTGGTTAGGAGGCGATCATGTTGGTTAGCGATAGAACTTGCTCGGTTTATGGATGTCATTGAGAATATGAGATTGTATTTATCTAAGAACGAGAAATCTATGTCATTCGGCCATTCTCATGCTATATATAATCGTGTTACTGTATTATGGAATAATTTTTTTTCTAATAAAAGAACCAAAAAAAAAAAAAACAACAAAAGTTTGACAAATCAACGCCAAAAAGATACGATCGATATGAATTATATGTAGCATTTAATCTTTCACTTGTTTTCCTTGACCACATTAATATATACGAAGTTGGACAATCCCCAGGCTTCTGAGTTATGAGTTGTTATGACTTATGACACGACCAAACCTTTCGATCGATCTTCACGGTGCTCGGGAAACTTATAGATATTGCTAATCTCAATGAGTCAATGCTTATTAGTTTAGGTTTGATTACTTGGTTAATTAGCTTAATTATTAGTTTAGGTTTGATTACTTGGTTAATTAGCTTAATTAATTAGAATGGTTGCTTCAATTAATATTTTGCGCTATTAAATTGAGTTAGGGGAGGAATTCAAAGAATGGGGAAGGCATGCAAGTAATGATGCCATTAAATGCAATCAAATGCTGGTAGATATATAGGGATGTATCTTGCACACTTTAAGTGGCCATAACTCCTTCTTGCTTGAGAAGATGAATGACTTCAAAGCGTGTATATAATGTTAAATTAGGTGGAGCGTACATCTAGTTTTCGACACGAGTACGATTGCAACAAGCGAGTCAAAAATGTAATCGTGTAATCTGAATTGAAGGTTCGATCGTGTCTCTAACTAAACGAATATGAAATTTTTTCATCAACTCATTGCTTTATGATGAAATGAACAAGTTTAGTGTCTTGAGTCTAAACATTGAAGTGAAAATGATTGGCAAGTCTGTCAAGGTTCGATGTGAATATCTCATACAAAAATCAGTTCACTTACACTTTGATGATGCAAAGAAGAATTTTTGCATGTAAATGTACTCGTGGAGCTTGGTATGTAATTATGTACCTCCCTTGTATTAATGAACCTTGCGTGGAGGAGGATAGACAGTTGCAGTGTGAAATTGAATACTCTTTGGAATAATTTTATTTAACGGGGAAAATATTTATTTCTCCTCAGCCTAAGTAAAGGAGTGCGTGCATTTATCTCTTTCTCCATGCATTTAGGCTAAATGGAAGGTACGCCTATTAAATATGAAATTCAATGTTGCACTTAATATTGTGAAAGATCTTGGATGACGAAACAATGACGTCTGGCCAAGAACTGAAACCAAAAAGAAGAAGAATTTCAAAGTTATTTGTAGTAGTAAAAGAGGACTGGTATTTCCAAGGTCAATTTTGTTGGCCTGAAGAAGAAGAATCTTATTAGAACAGCTTCCATTTTGGTCATAAATTTTGTTGGAATAGAGGCCAATAGATTCCTTGTCACAAGTGATAAATGCAATTGAGCTTCCTTATGGATTTAGTTGGATTGGACTCACTTCGGGTTTGCACGAATTGGTACCTTCAAATTGAAGGCTTCAATGAGTTCAATCTCATCTTGTAAGGCTTTGAGTAGATATGTCAAATGGGTCGGCCTGTTTTAGGTAGGTTTCGGGCTTCAACAATCTAACCGTGCTCGGGACCTCAGGCACACCCATCAAAAAATTGGGCTAGATCGGGTTGGACTAAAATGTTTAGATGATGCTCTCAAATCCATCCTAGAGCTCACATTAATAATACTTGTGTCCGACCTGGTAAGAAGTCACATTCGTAAAATGTCATACGAACACAAGTAGGTTTTGTGTTGCTAACAATCATAATTTGGCCAAACTCATACCAAGTTACGTGTACCAAAGTGCACGTTTGGAACTCATGACTACAATACACCTTTTTATTTTTTAAGACTGTCTTGGACTCATATGAGCTGCTTAAGTTGTACTAATATTAACCTATATTTGATGTTGCACGAGATTAAAGAGTAGTTTGCTTGGTTTATGGTTTAGAATGATGATGTTATCTAAGGATGACCATCTAAGTACCCACTAACACCATCTAAGGAGGCAAGGATGAAAACAAAGTATTACGTAAGCCTAATTATTTTTGTGCCCGGTGACACTAAACACGGTATTAACTAAACTATACTCCTTATTCCCACTTAGTCCTAACAAACAAACATGTAAAGTTTAGAGAAACTGACTCATCCACGATAAAGACTATGAACACATCATCTTTCGAGCCTCTATGAACTACTGTTGTCCATCGTAATTAGTAACCTATATAAGAGATGAGTATAGAAAATAAATGAAACTACTATGAATTATTAATTCACATGGATTTACTAATCCAAACAGAATAGCTTCTCATAATCATGTAGGAATCTAATTCTTATCCTAGCAAATCTTGTGTTCATGTACAAGATTCTTTTTTGTTGGGCTTCTTTGGCCCAAAAAGGTTTCTTTCTCCCTCTATATAAAAATGTCCATGGGACCAAGTGAAATAACAAAAGCCTCAATCTCTGTAGTCTTTGCTTATCGAACCCTTCTTCCTCTCGGAAACCGAAGCCACAGACACAAACAAAAACAAAGATGCAGATTTTCGTGAAAACCCTAACCGGGAAGACCATCACCCTTGAAGTTGAGAGCAGCGACACCATCGATAATGTCAAAGCCAAGATCCAGGTATGCGTTTGTGTCCCTCCCCCTTTTCAATTTTCAATCTTCACTTTTGATTGGTGTTTGTTTTATCTGAAGCAAAATCTATAATTTATTTGTTTGATCTGAAGCAAAATCTGGAATTTGTGGAATTAAAGTAGAATTATAGCTTCTTGTGAATTTGGGTTGCTGAGTTAGGGTTGGTATGAACATATAGACGAATCTGTAAGATATAAGAACAGGTCTGAAAAGGCTTTATGACGTTGATAATATGGGAAAGATGATTTCTTTCCTGATTGTGATGTTAGGACTCGTGATTTTGATTTGATACTGTTCGTATTTAATTTTGGATGAGCTGACAGGACACCTGGTTTTCCATGGTGTATGATATTTGCATTTGGTATTTGCTTTTATTAATGGCATTAGGGGAGTTTAGTGATGGTGAATTTTTAAGGTTGCGTGGAGGTTATAAACTTTTTCTGTGGTCTCGATCAATTTTAGAGAGGTGTGGTAGATGATGGGATTCATTATAACATGACGATGCTAGGAAGAGTTGGTTGTGCATTCTATTGTCACTATACCTCTAGATGATTATTAGATTGATGATGCTATACGGGATAGATTGTTGGGAAGCTAGAAAATAATAGGTTGAGAAAGAGTAGTGTAGATAACCATTGTTGGAAGGTCATACGATTCTTGATGTCCAGTGTTGGAAAGTTATAGGATTCTAGATTTCGAGTGTTGGAAGGTTATACAGTTGTTTGTTCCCTCACGCTTTGCCCTCTGATTTCTAAGAAGTGAATAGTTGTCTAGTTGAGGGCCTTGTTTGGCACGGATACATAAAACTCAGTTTTCCTGTCATGAAGCATTCTCTTGTCTCGGAAGCATGTAGTTAGTGCCTTGCAATTTTCTCAGTATTATTTTCCCTTTTTCTTGTGCATCCAATTGGACCTTACTTTTGTGTTATGAAATTGCCTGGCAACTAATATATGTTTCCTTTTCAGGACAAGGAAGGCATCCCTCCAGATCAGCAGAGACTGATTTTTGCTGGTAAGCAGTTGGAAGATGGTCGAACCCTTGCAGATTATAATATCCAAAAAGAGTCAACTCTCCACCTTGTGTTGAGGTTGAGGGGAGGAACTATGATTAAGGTGAAGACACTTACTGGGAAAGAAATTGAAATTGATATTGAACCAACTGATACCATTGACCGGATCAAGGAAAGAGTTGAGGAGAAAGAGGGAATTCCTCCTGTGCAGCAAAGGTATGTCTTTGTACTCGATTGAAATTTAACAGTAAAATTATAGTTGAGCAGCTGAACTAAAGTTCATCTGTATTGACTATAGGAGTTCAGTATCGGTCATTATTAAGTAGTTGTTCATTGACTGGTTTTATTCATGTGGCAGGCTTATTTATGCTGGGAAGCAGCTTGGAGATGACAAAACAGCTAAAGAGTACAACATTGAGGGTGGTTCTGTCCTTCATCTAGTGCTTGCACTAAGGGGTGGGAGCTTTTAAGTATCAGATGTCGATTCAAGCTCAGACCTGGCTTTCAATTAGTGTGTATTACAGATTTACAGTGGTGTTGCTCTTGTCCATAAGACCTGGTGTCTGATTCCAATGGTAACAATAGTGTTATTTATTTTATTTTTTTCTGTTTGTAACGATTAAACGAAAGTAATGGCAAGTACTGTCCATGGTATTTAGATTTGGGATTTTGGCAAACCATTGCAATTGTAAGCAAATCTTGGAATCTCGACCTGGCCAACTTAATTGTTTTCCTTTGCTTACTATTGTTCTACAGATATTGCATATTGTGGCTTGTCTATTTTGAAATTTTCTGAAACTTTATGGCATTACCACGGGTGATCTACATAACCAAAATCCCCTTACTCATCCCACTTAACGTTGGTCTTTCTTCTGGCCTTCTGGGGTACACTTCATCAACCAGAAACAAGAGATTTGACATTACTGAGTGTGAAAAAATTACTACTATGTTTCTTCTTTGATCATACATTTTCCACCGTGAAAGGATCACAAAATGTGAGCACTGTATGATCAAAACTTCGCCAGATGAGAGATAGAGATTTTATAGGTATATTGCACATTAAATCAATAGGGATAACTTTGAAGTTTATTGCAAATGGCCGAATGGGCGATCCATATGAGAATGAAAGTGGATCCACATTAATATTAGAAACCAAGTAAGCCCGTTCCAATCCCCACCTAGTTAAAAATATAATTAAATTCAGTTTACCCTCTTGTGATTTGGGGTGACTTCATGTTAGTCCTGTAACATCCTGGAATTTCAGTTTTCTATTTTTAAAAAGGGAATTATTTTTCGAGCTATTTTTATTTCGATTTATATTATTCTTTAAATTTTTAGTAGCTTTTGAAAATTATTTAAATTTTGTCTTTTTAGCCTACACTACCAGGACAAGCATTTTAGCCGACGAAACTTTTTCGTCGGCCTGTTAGCTTAATTCGTCGGTTAATATCTTAGCCGACGAGCCTAGAATACGTCGTCGGCTATTGTCCAAGACTTTAGCCGACGAATATCTTAAATGTTTCGTCAGGTATAGTCTGAGATTTTAGCCGACGAAACATTTATTCGTCGGCTATGTTTCGTCGGCTAAAGTATGTAATAATAAAAAAAATTATTATTATTAATTTTTTTTTTGGACAAATATTAATTTATTTTTATTAATTATTTATTTTCGAGGCAGTGGGGAAGAGGCTTGTTGGGGTCGGGCTTGGGACTGGAGGAGAGCTTCTGCTGCTTAAGAGGCAATGGGGAAGCGGTGAGGGGGAGGCTGGTAATGTTGGACACGGCGACGGTTGCGGCGGCGAGGGAGGCGGAGCAGGAGGAGGAAGAGCAGCTTCTTCTCGAAGCAGCTGTTGACGAACTTTGCGAGTGGGGGTGCTGCTCTGCTGGGGACGGAGGAGGAGGGAAGTGGGGGAGAGGAGGAGGTGGTGAGTAGGGGAATGGAGGCGGAAATGGGGGAGAGGAGGAGGTGGTGAGTCGGGGAGTGGAGGAACCAGATCGATCTAAGGAGTTGGAAGAGGGAGGAGAGGGAGAGGAGGAGGAGAAGAGGGAGAGGAAAGAGAGAGGGAGTGGGTTTGTTTCGGTGGGGAAGAGAAAGAAAAAGTTATTGGGTGAAGTTCTTGGTGAGAGAAACAAGAAGATAAGATGTTTGAGAGGAGTAGGTTAAAGAGAGAGCTAAAAATTTAAAAGGAAGTTTGAAATTTTCCCAAATTTTTGGCGGAAACAGACTTTAGCCTACGAAACCTGTGAAATTCGTCGGCTAAAGTACTGAAACTCGTCGGCTAAAGTAATGAAGCTCGTCGGCTAAAGTCCTTTGAAAATTTTGAAAATTTTTCTCCCAAATTTGGTTTGCCGTCCAAATTTTTTTCGACTTTATCCGACGACTTTTCATATATTTTTGTCGGCTAAAGTCATTTGAAAATTTTCCTCCAAATTTGGTTTACCGCCAAACAATTTTTGACCTTAGCCGACGACTTTTTTAATATCTCGTCGGCTAAAATCTATAAATTCACGAAAACGCTCGTATCTCCCTCTATATTACATAGTTTGGTCAAACCTTCCACACGAAAAACTCTCATGTAGATGAGACGCAACCGCCTATATAAAATTTTTGAGACATTTACATTCCGACGATAGGGCTCCCCATAAGGAATAATAACGGTAAATAGGGTTGACCGGTACTATCGGCACCGAGACGTTACCCGATTTACGTGATTTTTGAACCATAGCCGTATTTCACCATTATGAACACATCTTATTTCACAAGATTTTTGATAATTTTGCTTCCTATGTAGAGTTGGTTGACAAAGTTGTATAACCTACTAAACAAGTTATACAACATTAGTAGACACGTTGTGATTCCGATGACTAAAATTCACAAACCAAAATTCGATTGTCAGATATGATCATTATGACGAAAGATGTCTATGGTAAAAAATTCAATTGGATCCGACAACGTTAAGGGCTCGATCGAAACGGTCAACTCTAATCGGAAATAAGAAAACTGTATTTTGAAGCCCTAAACGGACTCGGATGGCCAAAAACCCCATACGTCATGGCATTAGTCATGTGTTTGACTCGTAGGGCCGTTACGCTTCCGGAAAGGTATCACAATAGTCAATCAGACACCAAACGCCAAATATGCAGCATAGTGAATAATAAGGGTAAGTCAACTATCGGCACCGAGACTTTACCGGAATACCGTGATTTTTCAACCGTAGACGTATTTCACCATTCTGGTCATATCTTATTTCATGACTTTTTTGCGTTTGAAGGTTCTACGTATAGTTTTTTTTTTTTTCCAGATGAGTTGTTGTCCAAATCTGTAAATATAAGGCACTTTAGCCGACAAAATTATATTTTTCGTCTGCTAAACTTTTAAAAATTTCGTCGGCTAAAGTTTAAAAATTTCGTCGGCTTAACTTTTGAAAATTTCGTCGGCTAAACTTTTGAAAATTTCGTCGGCTAAACTTTTGAAAATTTCGTTGGCTAAAGTTCACAGACTATAGCCGACGAAATTAAAATTTCGTCGGCTAAAGCGGACTTTAGCCGACGAAAGCCTGGTTTTTTTATTTTCGTTGGCTAAAGTCTTTCTTCTGGTAGTGCTATAGGATTAACCTAGACGTCGTTACGAGTTCGTAAGATTTTTACGGAGCATCGTTTGGATATTAAAGCTATTTTTAATGATTTTTGGATGTTGGTATTATCCAAAAATTTAATTAAAAATAGAAATTGTGGTGGCTTGATCTAAACCATAAGATGATTTTAAACCGCAAGATCTGAGCTGTTGGTTGTGTTATATGTATAGAGAAAGAGATTAGAATGGATCAGTTTCAGACCCAGACCGGGTCCGGGGTGTGACAAGTCCCTACATTTTTAATTTCATCAGTTTACCCCCTGAACTCTTTAATTTTTGTCTGTCGTGCCCAAATTCTCATATTCCGTTTGAATTGACCGTTAATTCTAGATATGAGTCCCACAGTTAAGGTTAAAATTATCAGCTGTTAACGTCTAATTTGGACAAAGATAGGACATTGGTCACGGTTGAGGAAAATTCAAAAGTTTGAGGGGTAAACTGATGAAATTGAAAGTATAGAGATTAACATGAAGTTACTCCTAAACCTCATGAGGGTAAACTGAATTTAATTCTTAAAAATATTACCGGCCGGCAGTGATCTGCTTTCTATACATATTGGTTCCCTTTGTGAAACCATAATAAACACCAAATATAGACTTATATACTTGGAAAATACGCAATAACTCAAGACTTCATCGATGCTAAATAGTATCATTAGACATTAGACGAATAACGTAGTAAATTTAATAGTAATACGTTAAAAACAGTGAAGTATATATATTTGAACCTCCCGAGTTTCAAATCTTGGCTTCGTCACTGTGTATATTCGAACAGTGAGCATATATACATATGTTTCTGAATTTGGTAATTTGAATACGTCATCATATATTATTATTGGAGTAAAAAAAGAGAGAGAAAAACAATTCACAAAATTTAGTCTACCTTGAATGGATAATTTAGTTTAGGAGTAAATACTTGTGATACCTTGTAGTTTACACCTAAAATCAGTTTTGTCCCTCACTTTTTTTTTTTAACTGGTATACCCCTATACTTTAAATTCTCGACTGATTTACACTTTTCCCAACTGGTTATGACTGTGACATACTCATTAACAGTCTAAATAACCCTTCACTCTTATCTCTTCTAGCATAGTAATAGGGGGCTTAGACCTTGCTCTCAAAACTCAACCATTGAAGCTTTCACAAGCATTGTTAATGAGCATGTCACAGTCATAACCAGCTGGCAAAAAGGTAAATCAGTCGAGAATTCAAAGTATAGGGGTATACCAGTTTAAAAAAAAGTAGAGGGACAAAACTGATTTTAGGTGTAAACTACAGGGTGTCACAAGCATTTACTCCTTTAGTTTATGACATCTAACGTACAATACGTACGAGTAATTCGTCTACAGGTACTAGTTGCGTACCATTGTCCAGAAGACATGCCACCCAACTCGAGAGAATGTTTCAGACTTCTAGTCGATCCCTTCATTTAAAAAACCAAAGGCATGCCTTGAGTCTCCGATCCAATTGCGAACTACAATCACCAAATTTGAATATGGTGTTTATGTTATGAATATGTCATCATATATTATTATTGGAGTAAAAAAAACAGAGAGAAATGCATGTCACAAAATTTAGCCTACCTTGATGAATAATGGATAATTTAGTTTATGACATCTAACGTACAGTACGTAGTACGTACGAGTGATTCGTCTGTAGGTACCAGCTGCGTACCATTGTCCAGAAGACATGCTACCCAACTCGATAGAATGTTTCAGACTTCTAGTGATCTAGTCACTTCATTTGAAAAACAAAAGGCATGCCTTGATTCTCCCATTGCGAACTACAATCCCCAAATTTGAATATATGACATGCATGCATGATTAGATTTCTCCAATCACTGGTTAATTACATATACGTACGTGTAATTAATATATTTTCAAAAACTCAAACTCTTAAGAAATATCCAAACACTCGTGTATCACCCCCCTCAAACCCTTATTTAATTATTTATTTTTATAGAAAAAACCAAGTTGAAATACTAAAAACCCATAGAGTAATTTTATGAAGAGCATGCCTCATTGGCTCTATATATATATATACACTACCTTTTTTCTCACATAAGCAAAGCGTCATGCTAATGGTATTATTATTTTCATTGTATTTATTTTTAGGGTTAAGGTTCATGCTCATGAGTACTCTATATCTTTGACTTGCCTATTTGAGTCATAAAAAGTCCTAGTGGTTAGTAGAACTCTACTAACCCAACAAAAAGATTGTCAATATTAGGTACCAAATTGTACAAAGCATTATAAATGTTAGTTTTCCTAACAAGAGACTTAGAGAGCGATTAGTTAATCCTATTTTTCAATCTTTTTCAAATGGTTAGACTTACTTTGTTAGGCTACTCAATTGGATGCACGGAGCAGGGTTCTGGTTGCTTTTGCATAGAAATGGAGTTTAAATTTACTATCAAGTGTCAATTTTTAACATATTTTGTACGCATATTCAAAAGGAAACCTGGGCTGGTGACCTAATTTATATATATTCGAAAGCATGGCGTTTATTGGTACATATATATGATCCATCACTCTCAAGTCTCAACGCTAGCCTAGCTAATTCCACTTGCTATACAGTAGTAGTATAGAGTTCGACTAAATTGCATGCCTTGATGTGACTCTCGTCCAGCCGTGCGATCAGTTTCAGAACCCTAAGAGTTTACAATGTCGAACAGATTTGACTGCATGGATCATATAATATAATCCTTGATTTAAAGATTCATAATCGAAGACATGGTCGTTTCTGCAGATGGGTTAGTCTAAGCAGAAAAGGATTACGCATGCGACTTGGTCTATCTCTAGGGCATTTTACGACTTCTTTTTTTCTGGTGATCTGTTTGCACAGTATCAGATAGGTATAGTTTCATGTGGAGCACGTACAGTACTAACTATGATACCATTTTCAACTGCTGCCAACAATACCTTTTCAAGACACCAATGTGCTTCGAGAGACCATTACCTCCTGATGGCGATGATGACTTGATGTTTCAAGAGTTACGGGTAAAATTTGGTGAGTTTATGTACCTATAAAGTCTCAAGACTTTTCTGCAAGTTAAAGCTTAATTATGTTTTGACTACTACTTCATCAGAGGAGAAAAGGAAGATGAAAATGACTAAATGAGGCATCATGGTGTGGTAGTCAGTGCAAATTTGCAAGCAAACCAGTCAAAAGTGATCGACTACAAATTGGGCAGGTTCAATCATTAATTCCACAAAATGTCTATATCATCTCCAACTTGCTATAAAACGATGTCGACTATTTTATAATCTATAGCTAGTAACGTTTACTTATACATCCGCAGAGTGTAAAATACTTCTGGCCATTTATTTACGAATGAAAACAGAATCATAATTGTACATGAAGAAGAGTAGAGAACGAACTAGGTCGATCGAACAGGTATGTTTGCAAAGAATAATCACACATGCAATAGGGTTTTGATCGAAGGTGCTTGGATTCAGGCCTTACTTTCAATTTACGGGTGGAATACTGCCGGTGGCATCCTTGTTAGAATTGTCTATAAGGCCTTCAATTCTCATACGACATCGGAACCCCCACACAAGTTAAATAAAACGGGTTGAACCTAGCTATAGCCTATATGATGTATTAAAATGTACATTATTTGCATCTCACTCACTGATGCAAAATTAATCTGTTCATTGAAAATGCCAGGTTGAGTTGTATACTAATCCGCAAACATGACAAAGTTATTTTTGGTTCCTACATATGGAAAATGAGACAGGTGAATCATCCCTTACGTATTACTTATTATTATTATTATTATTATTTTTATCAAAGATAGCATCTTTTATAAAAACAAAGATATTCATAGGTTTAAGAACTTAGAGCATTTCGATTATTCCGATCCTACATCAAAAAATTAAAAAACACAAGCCTATGAATGCGAGTTCACAAGTTATGCCAAGAGTAATAAACTAGAACGTTTATGTGATCCCGAGTTCAGAGACAATAGGAATATCAATATATATATATATATGGAAAAATCAATAAACCTGCTGCAACACTTGAGACCTCGTTACCACACATCACGAAATCAACAAACCAACAAGCACAAATGACAGTCGACCGGCTTAGGCTGAGTTGCCGTTCTCCGTTGTCATTAGTGTAGAACAACCAGTAGACGGACCTATAACAAAAAGAGAAAAAAATAAAAGTCGACCAAACTCGACCCATTCCAACTAGGGAAGCCTGGATCAGACATCACCAAATAGGAGAGGACAAGGACGACGCCTAACCCAATCGGGTGCACCCAATACTAAACAAAAGGGATATTAAACCGAGAAAAGAGAAAGAAAAGAGAGGCACATGAACTTAGATCGAAGACGGGCTCGGGGACATAGCTCCCATGGTGGGCAAAGGTGCGCGCCACTGTCTCCTAAAAGCTTAGAGCATCTTTAGCAATGCTAGCCATTTTTAAGTTAAATTTTAGTCAAATTAGCTAAAATGTCATTTTGGCTAGCCACTTTAGAAATGCGGCTGCATCAATGCTCTCTATTTTAGTCAGCATTACATCAACATTATTCTTCAAATAAAGATTAAGTAGTTTAAATATATTTATATAT
The DNA here is from genome assembly GCF_000184155.1 of Fragaria vesca subsp. vesca. Classification (NCBI taxonomy): domain Eukaryota; kingdom Viridiplantae; phylum Streptophyta; class Magnoliopsida; order Rosales; family Rosaceae; genus Fragaria; species Fragaria vesca. The sequence continues at coordinate 9,469,314 of NC_020493.1, read as the reverse complement.
CACGTAAAATATCTTATAAGTAATGTATTAAATTATAGGATTAAATTCAGTTTGCCCCCTCGTACTTTAGGTCAATAATCAGTTTGGTCTCATATCTTTTTTTTTAATAACGTTGGTCCTTGAATTTCTATTTCACATCAGTTTAGTCCAATTTTTGAATTGTCCTTCTTACCATGACGTCATGCGCTGAATTGTCCGCGAGAGTTTGCGTAAAATGACCAAATTAGCCCTCCTTA
>NC_020493.1:9447994-9468415 GCF_000184155.1 Fragaria vesca subsp. vesca | reverse complement strand
TTTGGTAATTTTACGCAAACTCTAGCGGACAACTCAGCGCATGACGTCATGGTAAGAAGAACAATTCAAAATTTGGACTAAATTGATGTGAAATAGAACTTCAAGGATCAACGTTATTAAAAAAAATGATATGGGACCAAACTGATTATTGACCTAAAGTACGAGGGGGCAAACTGAATTTAATCCTAAATTATATATAACTAGCCTCATCTGAGTCATCTCGCTAGTTATATTTAGCTAGCGAGATAGCTAAAAGTCATAATAGCTAAACTTTGGCTAGTCTTCTAGAGCTCCGAAAATATTAAAAAAAAGTAAATACTCTCTCTAAAATAGTTAAAAGCTAAAATAGAGAGTCTGCTAAAGTTGCTCTTAGAGATAAAGCTGAGGGGCAAGGTTTTATTGCATAGCCATATGTATTCTCATAAACAATTGATTTTGATGCTTGGGGTTGCACGAACCTAACGAGAAAGTAATTGTATTTGGTGATTTTGTACGTTAGTGAGCGATATTTTCTCCCTCTTCTGGTAGAATCCAGAGTGATATTCTCTTTATTTGTATATTATTTTGTTATATATACCAAATAAATTTACGTTCTTATTGATTTAGTATTTTTTTAGGTGATTCCGTTTATACTAAAGATCAACGTTGACATTTTATTTTTCACTTACAAATAGCTTCGATTCATGTAAATGTAGTAGTTAATGTAACGGTCAAATTTACTCGGTGTCTTTCGTACGTGATGCTCAAAGGGTTTTTTTTTTTCTTCAAAAAGTTGTACTTGTATGGCCACTAAGTGAATTAGGTCGATGTACGAAAAATAGAGTAACTATATTTTTGTTATAGCTAGTTTGGATAACGTACTTCTCTATCTCATTGCATCTTTATGCTATATTAGTGGATGCATGGCTAACACTCGTCGCAATACCTAAGATGAGTTTTTGCTCGATTGAAAGGTGTTTTTGTTATAGCTAGTTTGGATAACGTACTTCTCTATCTCATTGCATCTTTATGCTATATTAGTGGATGCATGGCTAACACTCGTCGCAATACCTAAGATGAGTTTTTGCTCGATTGAAAGGTGTCACATTACCTCTTTTCGCATCTTTGAATTAACAGGGCGGAAACTACGAGAGGCTAGCTAGGAACACTACCACAAATTTGGATATAAATTTGCCGACCACATTTATTTGCTCATCAAAATGCACACCTTCTTAGTCTATTGACACATGTTTCTTCAAATTGTTTAACTTTATTCTTGATAATAAAATGAACATGTGTCAATATATTAAAAAGATGGACACTTTGGTAGGCAAATAAAAGTGTTTGGTAAATTTGTATTCCACAAATTCAAATCACATTTTTCTTCCAAAACGGGACAAAGTACAAACTATGCATGCAGCTTCATATAAGTTGCTTTTTACTTTAGGCGATTTCCCAACAGTATAAAAGAAAAAAGAGAGAGAAGGAATCAAGGGATAGGGATGAACCTTTTTACCCCAGATATAAGCTTTTAACTGTAATTAGCCACCTGGAAATGTTAAGATATCCCATTGCTTAAATATAGTACCAAAAGTGGAACAATAGTAGAATCTAGTTTATTTGAGTAGAAAAGCAGCACCAGGGTTGAATCCAAGGAAGCAAACCCAAAAGTCTTGGATAGTTGAAAATCATAGTTTAAGGTAATGTATGCATATAGTTGGGAATTTCTCACAGCAGCAATACATGACAATTAATAAATAAATCAGAAAGAATTATAGATATTTACAAATCCCCCTCTGGATCTTCTATTTATTGCAGCATTGCAGGCATGATCCTTGTGGCCTTGGCTTGATAAAAGTTCCTCTCCCTCACTCTCTCTATATATATGAGAAGAAACACAAGGTGATGCATATATGAAACACAAGGTAAAGGGCCGGGTAGTGTTGAATTCAGAGAGTACTATCTAGCTAGTGATCAGGAGTCAGGAGAGGTACAGTGTCGTGAAACTTGACGGAGATCCGGCCAGCGACGACAGAGAGACAAGTTGAGATGGTAGGGAGGGGAAGAACACCATGTTGTGATAAGAGCCAAGTGAAGAGAGGACCTTGGAGTCCTTCTGAGGACTTAAGGCTCATCAGCTTCATTCAGAAACACGGTCATGATAACTGGAGGGCTCTCCCTAAACAAGCAGGTATAATCTTGATTCTCCCTCTCGTTTAGAGAATTACCTTTTGTTTTGTTGCAAAGTTGGTAGAAACGAGCAAGCTTCAATCAGAACCATGATTTTTGTAGTTCAAAACAATGAGAACCATGATTTTTTGTAATGCAAAACAATGAGAACCATATATATATGATTCAGATTGTTTTTTCATCGATCGCATTGCAAATTAAGATCATACTGCCTTCAAATGGGTTAAGTTTTGTCATGCATGCATTTTCTTGTCCATGCCCATAAAATGTCTAATATTCACACATTTTTGCGTTAGAGCATTTTGGCTTCAAGGTTGATGATTTGATATTACTAGTTAGAGCGCACTTGAGAAAATTTGAAAGTTATTATTATTTTTTTTCTAGTGTTGTTTACAGTTAATTTCTCTTACAAATTCCCTTATCACAAATGATCTTATAAAAGGAAGAAAACCAGAAAAGATAACGTTTTGCCACTATCATGAGACTGAGATTTTTAGTTGACTGTGGATCTGCAATGTTGTTAGTTAAAAATGCACAAGCACGGCAAGTTTGAAACGTTACTCTATAACTGTTCTATTTCAACCCTTAACAATGACTTTAAGATACGACAAAGTTGATATTACATACCTTACTTTTATGATTACCATTGCTTAAGACCATGCCAGGTTTTGTACCATATTCATATATAAAAAAAATAAACAGCAACATTAATGTAAACAATAAACCAATTTGTTTTGAAGGTTTACTGCGATGTGGGAAAAGTTGTCGTTTGAGATGGATCAACTACCTTCGGCCTGATCTGAAGCGAGGTAACTTCACAAAGGAGGAAGAAGAGTCCATCATTATGCTACATGAAGCATGGGGAAACAAGTAAGATATCCATGAAAATCCGAAACTCCTAATAATCTTATTGAATTAACTCTGCTAATGGAAGTGTATAGAATTCCAAGTTCGGCTATTAGAGCCTTGCTCTTTGATAATGTAAATTTGGATTGTCCGAGAGGTTTTGTTTTGTAATTTTCCGTGGTATCAAAAAAAAAAAAACAAAAAAAAGCTGAAGTGTGTACTATTGTACGTGCAGGTGGTCCAAAATTGCATCCCATTTTCCTGGAAGAACAGACAACGAAATCAAGAATGTGTGGAACACTCATCTGCGGAAGAAATTGGCTTTGAAGTATTCTTGTGGAGATGATCAATCAAAGGAGTTATCTTCCATAACTTCCTCTTCATCCTCATCATCTTCTTCCAGTGCTTCATTTCAGTTGTCTAGTGGAGAACCGAGTGCAGGAGTCACCGCTGAATTACAGAATCAACCTAACCAAGAAAGCAACACGTCCAAGACCCGGAACGACTGTGAACTGCCCGATTCGTTGACAATCCAAGAAAAACTTGAAAAAAAATTACCAATGGAAGTAACAGATCAAGTTAGGGTTGATGATGCTGTAGGCATGAAAATGTTGACGACAAGTTCATCCTTTTCATCCTACGCCTCCTCAAACGGTTCAAGTTCCAGCCAAGGGGGCGGTGTTTCGAGGCCAGATGATTTGGTGTTTGACTTAAAAGGAGCTTATGAACCTCAAATAGCAGACAAGGCAGTCTTTGAAATTCCATTCGAATCTGACTATGGTTTCTGGAACATGTTAGATGGGACGTTATCATTTGAGGGTAACCCTGAGCCTCTACTACCTCAGGCGGATCAGACCTACCAGAGCTCAAACTTGGAGCTAGTCGAAAGTGGGAACTGGCTCAGTTACTTGGAGAAAGAACTTGGCCTTGAGGATTCAACAAAGACCAACAACCAAGATTTTGTGATGAAGGATGCAACCGAACAATTAGCGTCGGAGAAGTACTGTGATAAGTTGCCAAAGCCTACAGAAATGGACCACGGCATGGATGATTACTTCGGAATGTGGCCACCTTTGCCAGAGAACTCCGCTAACTGAGCTATAGTCCCTTTAGTCCTAACTAGTTCTGCAGATGTAGCTTTCCTCCCCCGAATTTAAGTTAAAGCCAGAGTCAATTTATCATGAAAGAACCATACATATTACATAATACTAAAACTACAGTATGAGTCTTTGGTACCAGGTTTACATGTACCTTTGAACCTTTCTCCTTTCTGAACAAATCATGGGAACTCTGTTCGATCTAGCTCTACACCCAAAATCATCAGATCTTAGTTTTTCTTTACCCCGAAATCATCATATTCATACACCATCGTTAAATTCTCCAAATAAGTTAACGTACCAACGCATCAAAAGTTTGCACACGAAGCTTATATCCCTATCTATGTTTTTTTTTCCCCGAGATACAAATGAACTAAAGAACAAACCCACGACAATAACCTACACTAAGACAATCGAAATGAAAAGCTTGAGTAGAAGACTAAGGGAGCCAGACTCGATCGAGCTAGCATCATGATCTTGTCTGACTTTAGCTAAAAGAATTCTCAAGAAAATTCGCCTCTCGTTTGACATATTTGAACGAAATGGATGAGAAATTTTCCTACAGCTAACGGAGGTATGCATATCTACGTTGTATCGCTATGAACGGAGAACAAAATATCTATCTTGGTATAGGTACCTGAATGGATCGATCTACGCGTATATATATTGAGAGTGTGAGTTTCAGTAAAAAAAAGAAGAAAGAGAGTGTGGATGGTAATATTAATGGTGTAAAAATGTAAATCTCACTCTTCTAGGGTAAATTTCATTAGGTAAATTTCATTAGCAAGTAAACGTGTGTTATTGTACAATGAGGACAGACGATTTTACAAACCCGCCCCGTACCCAAACCCGAACGTTTATATCCGGGTCAAAACGAAGGCCCATATACCCGTCACATAAAACGACCCGTAGAACCCACAGACCTCCGTCGGGGTTCTTCGTCACTCTCAGCTTTACCGCCACTAACCTCCGTCACCGACTCGGCGACCTCCCCCACCGCACGCGACGTTTTCCGGCCACAACTTCACTCACTCTCTTTCCTCAAACCGACTCATCCGATCAGCGCCTCTCAATTTTTCGCGGTCTGGTTCTCACTCGCCGCCATGGACGAAAACGACGGCTTCGCGGTCTCGGCCGAACAAGGAAGAAGCCGAGTGTTTACGCAGCTGAAGTCGTACTGCTTCGAGCTTCTGGAGCTTTTCCAAAACCCTAAGAAGAGCTCCTCGTCTATCTCTTCTCTGCTTCAGTTTCTTCGCCAGACTCCTTCTCATTCTCTCCAGCCTTTCTTCGAGTTAAGCACTCCTCTTTACTGTGCTTTGATTTCTCGCGTTAGCAAAAAGAATGCTTCTGAAATTGTATATGTATTGTGTGTATATAGATGTTTGATGATGCTTGTTGCTGTTTCTGTATATGTGATTTTGTATATATGGATAGGAAATGCAAGTGCATTTGCTTGTTGTACAGGTATTTAGCACTGAGTTGAGTCTTTGAAGAATGATTCGTGGCTTGGATCGACTTTTTATTTTGGGCTAATTAGTGGTAACTAAAGCGCGAATGTGCTTGTTATTGTATGAAATGTTGAGTTTCTTGAAGTGTTGTAATGTAATGATAATACTCAACTGGTGGAGGAGCGATGGACTTCATGTCCTATTGTTTTATACTCTGGTGAATGTGGTGGTGCTTGATAATGATCCACATTTTTTTTTTTGCTTTGTGTACCTCATAGGGAAATTTAGAATGTGTATGTGTGTTTGTAGTTGCGTAAGAATGAGTTAGCTCTACTGACTTCTTTATTCCCGGTTTCAGCTATACTTTGTTTCCGTTGCTACTTCTATTCGATGCATCTGTGGAGTGTAGATCCCCAAAGAAGCTTGGTTCTGAAGAAAAAGTTGCGACTGCTAATATCACAAAAGTTCCCCAAAAAGTGAGTGACAGTGTGGCTGAAGGTGTGCTTCACTGTCTGGAGGAACTCCTTACGAAGTGTCTCTTAGGATCTGTAGACCAGGTAATCCTATTGATTGGCATATTCATGTTCCATGTACATGTAGATTTACTAGTAAATGTTTTGTTAGGAAAACCTTTTATGGTTGGTGTTTTTCTTACACTGAAAACAAACCAAGTTATTTGGAGATGCAGATTGGCTGGAGGAGTTAAAGTTTTAGAATTTTCATGGGGGAGGTATAGATTGAAGTGTCTTTTTAGGATTCATGGTCTCCCACTGTAGGGGTATTCCTTTTAGGTTCATTCATAAATTGGATGTGAGTTATGATTATTTTACAAGTGAATGACATGCACTGAAGTTAAGAATTTATTGTAATATGTATCCTTGTTATCTTCTTGTGTGCATCATTGTCCTTTTCTATTCCAGATCCTTTTTTTTTTCATTTAAGAAAATGTTATATTTCCTACAAACTAGGGTATGATTTTTCTTGTACTATTGGCTTTTTTAATGTTTTAACTAGTTCTTTCATGTGAATGGTCGACCTAGGATATGGTTTTTTGGAATTCTTCAATCATTTTTTGAGCTGATATTAACAATCGAACTGTGTGACATCCTTTTACAGATGGTTGTTGTGCTCAAGAAGTTGACTTATGGGGCTTTGCTTTCACCATCTGATGCATCAGAAGAGTTTCGTGAGGGAGTTATCAAGTGTTTCAGGGCACTGCTTCTGAATTTACTTCCATGCTCTGATAAGTCCTGCACATGTCATCAAATCTTTGGTCTGCCTATGCTATTAGAAAAGAGAGATTTTAAATCTCCAGCCATTAGCTCTCCAAACTACGTTTCAGCATCAAATGAATGTTTACTTTCATTTCTACAGTCACAAGCTGCTTCTGCAGCTGTTGGACATTGGCTATCTCTTCTTCTCAAAGTATGTCAACTTCCTTCCTGTAACAACTGATAACTGAATAACATTCAAGATTGTTTTTCTGAAAAGGCATTAGCTATCTATTCTTCTCAAAGTCATTTTATTTCCTTTGTGGTCTCTCTGAAAAGGCTGCAGACAATGAGGCTATGCGAGGACATCTAGGGAGTGCAAAGCTTCGTGTTGAAGTATTTTTGACTCTTCGTGTGCTTGTTGCTAAGGTTGTTATATGGTTTATTTTAGTTTTAAAATTTATCATCATTCACACACTCTTCCACATAGATAGATTCTTTAATTTTGCAAGGATGATGAATCATTCTTTTATGCATATTGAAATCTTATGGTCGGTTATTCATTACATTTTCTCACTACAGGTTGGTACTGCTGATGCATTGGCCTTCTTTTTACCTGGTGTCGTTAGTCAGTTTGCTAAAGTTTTGCATGCCTCCAAAATGATGACCAGTGGAGCTGCTGGAAGTGGGGATGCAATTGATCAAGCAGTTAGAGGTTTGGCTGAGTATCTGATGATAGTTCTCCAGGATGATGCTAATTTATCTGGACGTGATATGTCAATAATTGTTACTTCTGACAAAAAGTACGAGTCTACACAATCTTTTATGGACGAGCTTCGTCAATTGCCAATTAAGTCCCATTCTCAAAGCAAAATTTTACTGGATGATTCAAGTGGTCAAATGATTACAAGTATTTCCAAATCTGAGAGGAAAATTGATTCTGGCAAGGGCGATGCATCTTTTCATGTGAATCGTACGAATGACTGGATTGAAAAAACTTCAGTTCATGTGGATAAACTTTTGGGCACAACTTTTCGACATGTAAGTTCTTTCATTTCATTTGCTAACAGTTGTACATAGCCTATTTGCATCCTGTACTGTCAGTCAATGCTTATTATTTTACTTCTACTTCTCTTATTCAATTAGTAAATCCTTCAATCACTTCTTAGATCTGCATTCATCCAGCAAAGAAAGTGAGACAAGGGCTCCTGGCTTCCATACGAGGACTGTTGTCAAAGTGCACTTATACACTGAGGCAGAGTAGACAAATGTTTCTGGTAAGCTGAGAAGTGTGTTTTTCTGTTTATGGCTTGTTCTCAGTACATATCTGCCATAGTAGATGAATTCATATTGCATGGTTTCAATACCTTTAAATTATACTTCCTTTTGACTTGTTTAGTTCAATCGTTGTTCACACTTCCCAACCCCCCTCATAAGAATTCCTTGCTTGAGCATTAGGGGCTCAACAGGAAGAGGCTTTTAACATGAGAAGAGCATGTCGGGTGTGATTGTTCGTTCTCTAGTTTAGCTGATCTACTTAAAATTGTATTGACTCTATTAATTTGCTCAATGTTACCCTTTTGGTGCTTAATGTTAAGCATAATGCATTCTTGGTTCCTACAACCAGGAAAGAATTATAAGAAGTTCAATTTTGAATGACATCAGTGTTATGTTTGACAGATGCAATATGAACATGTCTATTCCAAATTTCTTGATGTGGTATCTGAAGTGTGAACATTGAACTGCCATTTTAGGTTAACTCTTCTTTGGCTACTAATGCAGGAGGGCTTATGTGTTTTGGTTATAGATGAAGCTGAAGAGGTGTCTTCAGGTGCACAGGAATTTCTTGAAAATTTATTCACGTTGATTGGAAAATATCAATTGGAACAAGATGTTGCTCAGATATTTAGCAGGTTTGTGCTTCACTTGATACTAGACAAAATATTGCGCATAGTCGGTCCTTGCCCTTTGAAAGGGATATTAAAATCTTCATAGCCACTTTATTATGTTACCAGGCTCATTGATAAGCTTCCAAAAGTGGTGCTTGGGAGTGAGGAATCAGTTGCACTGTCACATGCTCAGCAGTTACTTGTAATCATGTACTATTCTGGTCCTCAGTTTGTGGTGGATCACATCCTTCAGTCTCCTGTATGTTTCCATTTGCTTTCTAACTTTAACATGTATATTTTGAGTCACAAATGATGTTTAACTAGTTCATATCTCTATTGCGGGTTACTTGTACATTAATATAAGATAAGGCCTCTTATTGAATAAATATATATAGTAGAAGACCAAGATTCTCTGTCTCCCAAGTACGGCACAATATATCTGTTCAGCATGTTTGGTATTATAGACATGTGTCATGTAATTTGAAGAAGGTAGATAAATATATATTAGAAGAATTATTAACCATCCATGTGACCGAAGTGAGCGTTCCATTACAACAGAAAATTGCTGGTCATAGCTAACTACATTTAAATACATAAATTAATCCATAATTTATTTATTCTTACAAATCTCTCATAGTTCTTATTGTTTCAGTTCCAAGTATTAGTATTAATATTATTCCATCTTTTTTTGTTTATATTAATCTTGCCTATGACATTTTCTCCTTGGGGATTCCTAGGTAACAACTACTCTTTTCTTGGACATTTTCGCTATATGTATGAGTCAAAATTCGGTATATGCTGGATCTCTTGATAAGCTTATTACATCGAGGCCATCCTCAGTAAGATACCTAGACTCTATTACTGAGTTGAAAGCTGGAATCCACCTTACCAGTGATTGCCTAATAAACATGGCTGCTACCCCTCAAAATTCAAAGATTACAGCCATCCAGGAGAAAGACCCACCCTATACATCAGATAATGCCCAGAAGAATTATGAGCTTCCGCACATGCCTCCTTGGTTTGTTTACATCGGGGGTCGAAAGCTATACCAATCTCTTTCAGGGATTCTCAGACTTGTGGGTCTGTCCTTGATGGCAGGTCATTTCAATTCCTTAAATTGAATTTGTGGGTTTTCTCTTTTTGTTTATGTCATCTTAGTGCTGTGTACTTATGAGGTGATTTCATATGTTGCTAGATAAAAAGAATGGGCAGCATTTAGCACTTATCACTGACATTCCACTGGGTTACTTGCGAAATTTAGTTTCTGAGGTCCGCATGAAGGATTATAATGAAACAAGTTGGCACTCTTGGTATAAAAGAACTGGTTCGGGACAGTTGCTACGCCAAGCAAGCACTGCTGTATGTATTCTGAACGAGATGATATTTGGTATATCAGATCAAGCCACTGAATATTTCAGAAGGAGGTTTCAAAAGTCAAGCAAAAGAAGGCAAGAAGTTCAGGAATCTGATGCCAAATTTGTTGGTGCCCAACATTTCAATACTGAATTATCCATGTTCGGTGAATCTAGGTGGAAAGTTTTACAGGATGAGGGTTTAAGGAGTCACTTGATTGATTGTATTGGTAGAATTTTACATGAATATCTATCTCATGAAGTATGGGATCTTCCAACAGAAAATAGATCTCCGGTTATACTTCATGATTATGAAGCTGAGGATATTAGCGTAAACTTGTTTCATGACACGGCTATGTTACACCAGGTAACATAAAATCTGCTCCACCTATTGTGAATGTAATTTGGTCGTGTTGCATCAGCCATTTTGCGTCAGCAGATGCACATTAAACTCAAGTAGCTTTGTTTTCTTGAAACAGGTTATTATTGAAGGAATAGGCATCATCAGTATCTGCCTTGGAGGGGATTTTGCCTCTAGTGGATTTCTTCATCAGTCACTTTATATGTTGCTCGAGAACCTCATTTCTTCAAACTATCATGTTAGAAGTGCTTCTGATGCTGTATTGCACATTCTGGCAGCTACATCTGGTTATCCGACAGTAAGTCAATTCAAGGATACATCATCAAAAGTTGTTTTGATTTTGTGGATTTTGCTGTTGTCTGACCTATCCATTTTAATTCTGTTTGTAGGTTGGGCATCTGGTATTAGGGAATGCAGATTATGTGATAGATTCAATATGCAGACAATTACGCCATTTGGAGATTAATCCTCATGTGCCAAGTGTGCTTGCAGCAATGCTATCTTATGTTGGAGTAGCTTATAAGATATTGCCTTTATTCGAGGAGCCGGTAAGCTCATGAACCCTTGGTGTTAATCAATGCTTCGGGTCCTAATGTTATGCATTTCCTGCTACCTCTTGAGATCGCATTCTTCTCTGTTTAGATTTTTAATTATTTTTTATTGTTCATTTTAAGCATGCTCATTTTAGAAAGTAATGTTTCCTATTGCTACTCATAGAGGTTTTTGCACCAAGTTATTGTACTTCCTGTCCTGTTTCTTTCATTTTGTTTTGGCATGAGGAGAAATTGTGGTGCTAATGCTCTGACTCTGATTGTGCAGATGCGCTCAGTTTCTCTGGAGCTTGAGATTCTTGGCAGGCATCAGCACCCTGAATTAACGATCCCATTTTTAAAGGTAATCTTATCATTAGTTTGCACCGTATTACTGGGAAAGCTGGAGGAAATATTAATTACATTTTAGATATTTTTCCCTATCCTTAATTTGATCAAAATGATGCTCTTTAATGGTGCTTTTATATTCTTATTTACACTTCTAATTTCATGTAAGCAGGTTGCTGATGTTTGATTTCATTAATCGGGAACATAAGAACCTATTGGAAAAAAGTAAATAGTTTTGCACAAAGTGTGAATCTGTAAGGAAGCATACGAACCTCATTGGGAAAATCTGAATAGTTTTGAACAAAGTAGGCATCTGTAATACTATTATATTCTTTTTCTTTCCATTTATTTTATGGGGTACTTTTATTTCTGGAACCCAAATTTTATTGTTCTCCAGCTAGCTAAATAGGGGTTATAGAATGGATGGTATTGGGTTGGGTTGAAACTTCGGTCCAATTTGTTCAATCACGTAAAACATAGTATAGAAGCACTGCATGAACATAAGTATGGCTAAATGTAGTTGAGCTATAGTTTTTCATTCCCCATGTATCTGTAGGCCGTAGCAGAAATCGCCAAGGCATCAAAGCGTGAGGCTTGTTCCTTACCAACCCATGCAGAGTCTTACTTGTTGGATGTCAAGGCCAATATATCCGATACAAAAAAGAAAGATGAGGATGACATTAATATGTCTCATGAGGAATCAGGTGAACAATTTGCTGTTTGCAATTTGCATGTGCGCTTACTTAGAATGGAATTGAATCATTTTTGTTCTTGTTTTGAAGCATTAGATTTGAGGATTCTGATCTAAATATTTCTATTATAATGGAATATATTTGCTGATATTTATTTTTATGTGGTGGTGAAAACATAATGGAAAGAAGGTGAGCTGAACCCTTCATTGATTTTACAATAAGGGTAGCATTTAAAATTCTGAATACCCGAAAAGTAGACTTTGTTACTATAAGCATTGTCATTGTGGGCATTTCATTTATATATCCTTACTTACTTTTCAGATAAATGACTGGATCTGAGATGTATCAGTTTTGAAACTGTATCTTGTTTAATCGATGATGTTATGCATGCAGAGAAATGGGAGAGCATTTTGTTCAAGCTGAATGATTCAAAGAGATATAGACGAACAGTTGGAGCTATTGCCAGTTCATGTATTATGGCTGCAACCTCTCTACTGGCTTCAGAAAATCAAGCAGCTTGTTTGGTGGCCTTGGATATAGTTGAGGTAACTTTCTACTGCCTTTTGGTCATGTATCAGTTTGTGTAACTGAAGTGATAATGTGTTTGTGAAAAGATCTTGGGCCTTTATTGTGCTGTTTCTCTATAATCCATATAATGCCGTCCCGAACGTATTCTATCTTCTGACCTTAGATACGTACACTGCTGTTGTAATTTGGTGTTGATAAACATTTTCGTACCTGCATTCTCTCTCTATGTAGGATGGTGTTACGTCATTGGCGAAAGTAGAAGAGGCCTATCGCCATGAGAGAGATACTAAGGAAGGAATTGAAGAAGTAATTCAGGAATATTCACTCTATCATCTTCAAGATAATTTAGATGCTGCTGATGAAGGGGCTGATGAGAACAGGTTGCTTCCAGCAATGAATAAAATATGGCCTTTCCTGGTTGTTTGTATCCGAAATAAAAACCCACTGGTGCGTGGTTGATCTTTTCCCCTTGCTAATCTCAGTTCAGTGTTTTATTGGTTTTTGTGTTTACTGACTAGCATTTCTCACTACTTCAATTAGTTCAAAACAAATTGATGTTTCTTTGTCTCTGAGTTTGTGACCAAGATATATGCTGAGTTGATAATGTGCCTCATTTTTTGGATTTTAACTTCTATGTATGTGGGTCGCAGGCTGTTCGAAGATGTTTATCTGTAGTAAGCAATGTAGTGCAAATTTCTGGGGGAGATTTCTTTTCACGACGTTTCCACACTGATGGCGCCCACTTCTGGAAACTTTTATCCACCTCCCCATTCCATAGAAAACCCAACCTTAAAGAAGAAAGAATCCCTCTGCAACTCCCTTACAGAAGCACATCCAGTTCTTCAGAAAGCTCCATGGCTGAAACTTCCAATCTGAAAGTCCAGGCTGCGGTGCTCAACATGATTGCTGAATTGTCCCGAAACAATAAGAGTGCTTCGGCATTGGACATTGTCCTCAAGAAGGTCAGTGGTCTTGTGGTTGGGATTGCTTGCAGTGGTGTCGTAGGTCTACGTGAAGCTGCTGTAAATGCCCTTCAGGGTCTTGCATCTGTTGACCCTGATCTTATATGGCTTCTTATGGCTGATGTTTACTATTCTATGAAGAAAAAAGATATGCCTCCACCCCCAACACCAGATATTCCAGCAATCTCCCAAATTCTTCCTCCACCCTCATGTCCAAAAGAGTACCTTTACGTTCAGTATGGAGGTCAGAGTTATGGTTTCGATGTAGACTTTGCTTCTGTTGAAACTGTTTTCAAGAAACTTCACTCTAGAGTTTTTGTTAACCAAATGTACAGTTAAACCATTCACTTCACGATCTGCATATATTATTCACATGTTGTTAACCAAATGTACGGTTAAACCATTTTACGCATATTTCACTGTTTTTAAAATGCAAAATGAAAACTAGAATAATTAAAATAAACTCCATTTGGGGAGCTAAGCTCTGAGTTTGGAGAGCTAAGATATATAATTAGGTACCAGTGTTGTAGTCAAGGTGATGATTAGATGATGTTAATACAGTATGCGAGTCGAGAGCTTTTCCTCTCGAAAACTCTAGCTCCGCTCCCTCTGGGCTACTTCCGGTGAGGTTATCCCCTTGCCATCAAAAGGGATTCCATGTTATAATTTACTGGTTAAAGAAGTATGGTAATTTATTTTGGTTACAAAGTTTTGTAATTTATTGTGAAGTAGAAACCTACTTATAGACTGCATTTAGTGCGATTGTTTTTCTTTTTTTACTAATGTAATCGTAATTACGTTTCATTAAAAATTTGTATAAATAGTGATTGTCGTTGCCTATACTACGTACAATAGAAAAAGAAGAAGCAGAAGATATATTGCAGTGTAGCTAGCCATGGAGTCGAGGGTACTTGGTTTCTTCTTAGCGCTCTTCTTGGTCTTCTCGACATCAAAATTGATTCATTTTGGTGATGCAAGTACTGCAAGACATTGTACGAAATCTTTGGATACTGGCCTGAAATGCGATACCGGATTCTTGAACTATAAAATTAAGAGAGCTACAAGTATTGTAATGAAAAGTGCACTGAAAGAGGTCACAACTTCGGCACTTGCGAAATGCTCACGATTTCTGGATATCTAAACAAACATGTTATTGCTTCGACCCTGTGTGCTGAACTCCTTGATATTCTATATACAAGTTCTAGCTTATTCATCGATCAATATATACAAATAAAGTAATATTTGCATGATTGTATTTTAGCCAACATGATTTTTGAGATATATAAATTGCATTTGTGCTATGAATCATGTTGTATAGCCGGAGGAATTGAACAATGAATGGAAAACAAAGTACGCCATGATGAACAAGGTGATTTAGGTTTGAGCCTGAATGATTAAACATATAATTTCTTTGATTTGCCGAATGCTACAATGATTAAACACCAACCCTTCAGATTCTGGAACTACCATTTCCTCTTGCTTGAAGGGTGTAATGATCTCTAGCATAAGTTCCCTGGCCGGTTTGATCCTCATCAAACTTGAAGGGTGTCACAATGGAATCCCTGAAATCATTAAACTCGATTTCAGTGCTGGTTTTCAGTCAAGTCTAGCAGAGCCATCCTACCAAATTATATTCCATATACCAAATCAATATCAGCAGGAATAATCAACTTCCCCAGCCTAACTTTCCTTCCAGTTCTATTTACAAGTTGAATAACAGGAGGATACAACCTTAGAGACTCATTGATAATCATATTCATCTGCACCAAAAAGATAGAAACAAAATGAGACAGAACACAAATTAGGATTTCCTTCTTAAGTGATGACAATTTCTACGGCACACACACTCAGCAGTATAACTGTTGATGACATTCTTACGATTTTTAGTCTGGAATTGCCGTTGATATTTTTGGATTCTGTTTTCCGAATAATTGCAGGACTTCTTTTCTTGCTTCCTCTTGCCAATCTTGATGAATTGCCCGAAGAAAGACGGTCCAAGCCAGCCAAACATTAGTGGTTTCTTGTCCAGCAAAGTACAATGCCTCGCACACTGATCAATTATATCATCCATTGTGATTCTATAATATCTATCATTTTTGTCATCATGATGAGCCTTTAAAAGTAGGAAAAAATTCAGTTTACTATCCTGAACTTTAGGTCTAAAATCAGTTTGATACCTCATCTTTTTTTTAAATCAGTTTCATACCTAAACTTTCAAAATGACATCAATCTCGACCAAAATGACTAAAATAGCCATGGTTAATCTTTTTACCCTCTCTCTCTCCCCTGCCTCCAAATCCACCACATGGCTGGCGCCGGCATCCACCCCTACCACCAGCAATGGGCCCCGGCGGCAGCCCCTCCTCCTCCCCCGGCAATCGCCGCTGCCATTCTTAACTCTGAGAGGGTAAAAAGATTAACCAGGGCTATTTTAGTTATTTTGGTCGAGATTGATGTCATTTTGAAAGTTTAGGTATGAAACTGATTAAAAAAAAGATGAGGTATCAAACTGATTTTAGACCTAAAGTTCAGGATAGTAAAGTGAAATTATTTCTTAAAAGTAAACCAAGAAAATCACCCTTCCCCCACCCCCACCCCACCCAAGCCCCCTAAGTGTTCATCCTGCTGAGCCTTGTTTTCTCTTTCCTTCACAATCTCTAGTATCGTATCGCGTATTTCCTTCTCAAGCTTCTTTGCTTCAACTTCCTCACCAGTTTCGAAAATTAAGCTCTCTGCAATATGGAATCAAAACATGAGAAATGTGAACAAAATGAAAAGCATCTGCACCGTCTAGAGTTAGTCGTGGTTTTGTTTTGTCGTCTCATTACATGTTTTTCATTAATCGATGAAAAAAAAATCGTTAAACCTCAAAATTCATGTTAAAAATAAAAAAATTCAAGATTGTTTTTCCACCTACTAACTTCTATGCACCAAACTTGCTGTAAAATTCATGATTGTAGAATTCATGTTATATAGTATTTGCGAGTCGAGAGCTTTTCCTCTCGAAACCCTAACGCCACCCCTTTTTGGGCTGGCTCCAGTGAGGTTAGCCCCTCTCCTATTCTCTAGAAGATCATGGCTCATGCCATGTGGTTCGGAATAGAGGTTAAAACGTTATAATTTATTTGTTACAAAGAGTGTTATAGGGATCCGTGTTATGGTTTATTGCAAATTTAAATCTTATTTATAGACTGCGTTTATTGCAATGTTTCACTAAATTCGTATAAATAGTGATTGTTGTTGTTTATACCACACACAACATAAAAAAGAAGTCCAAAGAAGGTCGATTACATTGTGTAGCAGCTAGCCATGGCATCAAGGATATTTGGTTTCCTGCTAGCGCTCTTCTTGGTCTTTTTGACATCAAAATTGATTCATTTTGGTGTTGCAGATTGTACAATGAGATCGACTGATATTGGCTTGGAATGCGATAACGGACTGTGAAACCATAAATCTGCAAGAGCTGCCAAGTATTGTAATCAAAAGTGCACTAAAAGAGGTCACGACTCCGGCAGTTGCGAAGTGCACGATTTCTCGATATTTAAACAATCGTGTTATTGCTACGACCATGTGTGTTCTTGATATTCTATACATGATTAAGCTCTAGCTTATTGTCATCAATATATACAAACAAAGCAATATAATTTGCATGATTGTATTTTAGCCGACATGATTTTTGAGATATATAAATTGCATCAATAATTTTGTTATGAATCATGTAGTATAGCAGGAGGAATGGAACAATGAATATATGGAAAACAAACTACACCATGATGCACAAGGTGATGTACGTAGGTTTGACCGGAAAGATTAAACATCCCTTAAACATATATAATGTCTTTGATTTGCCGAATGGTACAATGATTAAGCACTAAGAGCAATTTTAGCGGATTCTATTTTAGTTTTTAGCTATTTTAGAGAAATGTGTTTAATTTTTTTTAATATTTTTAAAACTCTAGCAGACTTCCACTTGACACCTATCGTAATGATAAACGACTCGTCTCGTCGTGACCTTCTCTTGAATTCTCAAAACTTCTGTCGCTCCACCCCCGCAGGGGCAGAAAACCCATCGCCGTCTTGGCTGTGCTACCGGAGGCTCTGGGGAAGTCGGAATAGGAGAGCACTCGTCTTGGGGTGGGCTTACAAAATTTAGCTGTTATGACTTTTAGTTATCTCGCTAGTTAAATATAAAGAGCAAGATGACTCAGATGAGATTAGCTATAATTTAATACATTCCTTGTAAGATATTTTACGTGATATAAAAATATATTTAAACTATTTAATCTTTATTTGAAAAAAAATGTTGATGTAATACTAGCTAAAATAGAGAGCATTGATGCAGCCGCATTTTTAAAGTGACTATCTAAAATGACATTGTTAAAGATGCTAACCATTGAATAGGTAGAAACTCAATAAGAGGGTGTTAGGGTGATTTAAGATCAGTAGTGGGTGAATGCAGCTTGGGAGACTTAGTTTTTGCCTTCTTGGCTTGGAGAGAGCATCTTTAGCAATGCTAGCCATTTTTGAGTTAAATTTTGGTTATATTAGCTAAAATGTCATTATAGAAATGGTGACTGTTAGAAATGGTGAAAAGAGAGCATTGATATAGCCGCATTTTCTAAATGGTAGTTTCAAAATCTGAAGGCTTAGTGTAGACTGAAACTACCATTTCCTCCAGCTATTTATATACCGTTAACGATCTCTAGCATAAGTTCCCTGGTTTGATCAACTTGAAGAGTGTCACAATGGAATCCCTGAAATCATTAAACTTCATTCAGTGCTGGTTATCACTGCACTCAAGTCTAGTAGAGCCATTTATTCTTCCATCTATATGACTATATATGCATTTGTAAATAAACCTAGCAAGCATCACCCATGCCAATAGTATATTTTGATTTGAAGGTTTTTCGACTTGAAGGATGAATCGTCTTCTTGGTGTCTTCTTCGATCTCACATCCGGCCTCCTCTGCTGCCTGGTTTTGGTAGATCAGTTGTGCCTAAATCACTCAATGCAGAACCTACAAATTCCATTTCATTCAGATATATATTGATTGGAGTAGTCCATTTTCAACAAGTGGGAGAAGCTTTTGGGCTATTCATATTGTCTGCACAAGGGTGTCATGCAATTTGTGGCATTTTGTGTAATATCCTATTCTTCTTACTGTTACTTGATTCCCTAAGGACCAAGAATTTGGTACACATTTTTTGCACCAAGTCAACAACTAATTAACTATTCTTCAAATTTATTATGGCAAAAAAAAAATGTGCAAAAAAAGTGTGAGGTTTTTCATTACAGGAGATTGTTTTTCGACGTCGTGAATTATCGGAACTTCTATGCAGCAAACTTGATATAAGTTTTGGACCTCCTCACTCAAGTACCTCAGGTGAGGTTCACAAACCTTATTCTAGGCTTCCTATTTATATAAATATTGAATCATTATTCATTACAAGAGAGCAATTTCACAAGTACCTCGGGTGAGGTTCACAGACCTTATTCTAGGCTTCCTATTTATATAAATATTGAACCATTATTCATTACAAGAGAGCAATTTCACAAGGGGTGTAGAATTACTTGAAGTCCATTCTGCGGGCGAAGTGTAAGAAAATGAAGAGGTGAGTGGACATATCCCGGGGAAAGAGTGAAGGTGTAGCGTCGCAGAATCATTGACAGAGCTATCTTAATTTCAGTGGTGGCAAAGTTGAATCCCGCACAAATTCTAGGTCCTATTCCAAATGGTATGAATGCAGCCATGTTATTCTTAGTAGCTTTTGCAACCCCTTCTGAGAATCGGTCCGGTTTGAAAAGTCCGGCGTCTTGTCCCCATATTTGAGTGTCATGGTGAAGTGCTACAATTGGAATGACCAAATCAATGTCAGCAGGAACAATCAACTTCCCCAGCCTAACTTCCCTTTCAGTTCTTTTTATAAGTTGAGTAACAGGAGGATACAACCTTAGAGACTCATTGATGATCATATTCATCTGCATCAAAAAGACAGACACAAAATGAGACTAAACACAAATTAGAATTTCATACTTAACTGATGACAGTTTCTACCGCTTACACAATCAGCAGTATTAACTGTTGATGACATTCTTACAGTTTTTAGTCTGGAAATGCCGTCGATATTTGGATTCTGTTTTCCGAATAATTGTAGGACTTCTTTTCTTGCTTCCTCTTGCCAATCCTGATGAAGTGCCAGAAGAAAGACGGTCCAAGACA
Source organism: Fragaria vesca subsp. vesca (assembly GCF_000184155.1). Classification (NCBI taxonomy): domain Eukaryota; kingdom Viridiplantae; phylum Streptophyta; class Magnoliopsida; order Rosales; family Rosaceae; genus Fragaria; species Fragaria vesca. Next base: position 9,448,761 of record NC_020493.1, on the reverse strand, counting down.
GCGAACCATTAGTGGTTTCTTGTCCAGCAAAGTACAATGCCTTGCACTGATCAATTATATCATCTATTGTGAACCTGTATCTGTCATTACTGTCAACATGATGATCCTTCAAAAGTAATCCAAGAAAATCCCCCCCAAAGTTGAGTTCATCCTGCTGTGCCACTGCCTTGTTTTCCCTTTTCTTCACAATCTCTAGTATCGTTTTGCGTATTTCCTTCTCAAGCTTCTCTGCTTCAACTTCATCACTAGTTTTGAAAAGCTCTCTGCAATACGGAATGAAAACATGAATGAAATAAACATGAGAAATGGGAACATACACAATCCTCCTACAATATATGTTGCAGTGAATTGTTCTCTGCTATGTACTTAGTAAATGGGACATGCAAGGTAACAATGTCAAACAAAATATCACATATATAATAGTAGTTACATATATATCATACATATGTTGATCAAATAATGATACAAACAGCAACTACTGGAAATTAAGTCTTTGGGATCATTTCTTCAAATGCAATGAACATTGTGCAGTAAAAGAAACTTACCGTATAACAGGAAGCCTGATCTTATAAGTATTTTTGAATAATAACACCGAAATCTTCGTCAACCTGTCAAAAATGTTCTTCCCTTCTAAGTAGGTGCTGCCAAATGCTGTTCTGGAAATCACTTCTGCAGTAAACAACCTAAATTCTTGATACAGCTCGATTTCTTTGCCCTCACTATTTTGCCACCTCTGCAGCATCTTCTCAGCACTAGCTATCATTTCT
>NC_020493.1:9441218-9447974 GCF_000184155.1 Fragaria vesca subsp. vesca | reverse complement strand
AAAAAAAAAAAAAAAGGATAAAGTCCCACCGCTGAAATTAAATTTCTTTCAAGTCCTTTTATGAACATGGCCATGGACGTTGTAGTAATAGGGAATAGAAACAGGAAAATTGGTGGAGCTAATTTTGTCCTTCTGGGTAAAGACCCAAGTTCATTTTGTCACTTGACAATTCATGCTACGACTTCAACAACTTCTGATGCGGTAACTACTAATAACAAAGACAAAGTAAGTGAAAGTTGAGTTCCATGTAGACCTATAAATGGACTGGATTTGAAGCGGATCGATCTAAATCCAGATCCGGATCCGTAATAGAAATTTTGGATCTAGATCCGACCTGTTACCCTCCAGATCTTTGATAGCTAGATCCAAATCCGGATCCGGCGGGTTAACGGATACCCGATCCGTTAATCCGATCCATTTATAATAATAAATATTTTCAAATTAAAAATAATAATTTCTTAATTTTATCATAAATTTTCGTAAAACACTAATGAAATATTATAACAAAATAAAGGCTTACATTAAAAATTGAATTACATGTCAAAATACTCCTTAACAATAAACTAATATATTCAAAATACTAGACCTCCAATGTATTTAGCAAAGAGCATAAAAAGAACATGCGCATCAGTAACGTTTAATTTCATCAAATGATCATACTTTAGACGCAATTTAGACGTTTAGGTTATTTAAATAATTATTATATTATTTAATATTTATCAATAATATTATATTTATAAAAATATTATTTAATTATTTTAAAACGGATCGGCCGGGTCCTTAATGGATTGGATCAACCTCGATTTGTATCCGATCCGTTTAATAAACAGGTTAACGGATCCGGGTCCTTAACAGATAAATGAGTCTAATTTTCGATCCAACCCGTTTAGAAACCACGAATCCGGTCCATTTACAGGTCTATTTTCATGAATGCCATATGTACTAAAGCTTACTTTTAAAGTCTCTCCATGTAAGGCATGGTTGGCCAGCTTTCGAAGTTTTACCCACCGTTCGCCTTCAGAATTCCCGATGCCATTTCCAAGTAGCTTCTTCCCAAATCCATGCATTTTCACTTGCAGATAAACTTTATCTTTGTTAATCAGTATCTCTTTGCATAACTCAGGTTCCATAACTACCAATTGAGCTTCAGTACCTACCCACTGAAGAAAAATCTTCCCTGTCACAAGTAAAAAAAAAAAAAACAGCATTCAAGTTAATTGGAGATTGATACGCAGTTATGCACTAAAGATGTGAAAGCCATATTTGACTTGACGAGACCATTCTAGTTAACAATTTCTTACCATATGTCTTGAACCAAGAGTGATACTGAGGTTGAAGTGCAGGAAATATGTCATGTGATAAACCTTTGGATCTGCTCATTGCTTCCTTCTTCATGTTCAAGATTTCTTTAGCGTTTCCATGGACAAGTCTGTATGAAGGGCCTTTGATTCCCTGGAGACCCATCCGTTTCTGTAGGCGAGTTGGAGTCCACCATTGTGAGTGAAAGATCTTGATGATCAGAAGGAACAGAAACACAAAACTTGAAACAATGAATACTGCTGGGAGTCCAGTAATACTCATATTTTCAGAATGGTTTAGCTCTAGCTCTTAGCCCCAACACACTCAGTCTTGGATTTTGAAGAAATTTGTAGACCACTAAAACAAGGCGCTGAAGCTCAACAATTTGAAGGATTGATATTCATAGGAATGATGGTTTCTGTAAGTAGGAGGAGTCGAGGAAAACTGGAAAAGAGATCGAAGAAGATGCCAATATATACATAGGGAGGAGTAGATACTGCAACAAGATGGAGCAGATGCCACTCAAGATGTGTGGTCGGTGTTGCAAATCACCATGTGTAGCATTCTTCCTCATACCCCACCGATACCAGTACTGATACTCTCATTTGCCACATTTAATGAAAAATGCAAAGGTGTGTGGCCTTTGCTCCACATTTTTGTAGAGGAGGGTACTGTATATGCAGATCACAATCATCACATTATGATGAGTAGGTTTGAGTAATAGAAAAGGAAACTATGAAACAGAAGTGTATATATACACTTCTAGAACATATGAGTAGTTTTTTTTTATTATTCACATTTATAAGCGATCACCGACGGCTTATATATATGTCCAGCTCGCTGTTGCCAAACTTGGTGCAAAAATGTCACAGTTAATTAGCAAGATTGTCTCGTCCCAAAATCAAGATCTCATTCCCCATATCAAGTCTGAATTCTCTGATTGATTTGATATGATTTCGTGCATCTTGTAAATTAATTAATTTGATATGATTTTGTGCATGCATGTTGTAAAAATATGTATTATATTTATTGTACGCAACCTGCATCTGCTATATATACTACTGTACAATTCATTTGATTTGATCAATGACTCGCTATATATATACTTCTAGAATGTAGAGAACTAGAGATTATTTTTATCAATCCAGGTGGGCTTGAAGGTTTTTTGTTTTGTTTTTCTTAATTTACAGATGTATATATTAGCAAGAAAAATGGATTACAGTAATCAAGATTGATATGTCTTCAATTCTTCAAAGGCGTACCAAGGTTAAGGACATGATAGTTTAGAGTGACATGTTCTTACACAAAGTAGAGGGTAAACAAAGGTGTCTTTGTATGTATCCTTCCTAATTCCATTAAAAACTTACTTTTCTTTGTTTAATTAGCTTTCCTTTCTGTCTGATATATGGTAAATGTTAGGTGGCGACAAAGGAGACCTTGTGGGCAAATATTAGGCTTTCTTCATGACTTCATGTTTATAATCACTAAATTCATGATTATTTTTCGACCTCCTAACTTCTATATGCACCAAACTTACAGCTTGCTGTAAATTCTGTAGCTTGTACTAGGCTGGATATACATTCAAGCATTATTCATCCTTGTTCGTTACCAGAGAACCATGAATCTAGCGCATCATGAATCAATCCCATGCTTAATTAATTTCCTAGATACCATGCACACCTTGAAGGCTTGAACAAACTTACATTATTATAGGACACCATGTCTTTAGCCAATCCATGAGTCCTAGACACAGAGAGCCACTCTGCTAGTCTTCAACGTTTCACAAGGAGTGTAGAGTTACTTGAACTCCATTCTGCGGGCGAAGTGTAATAAAATGAAGAGGTAAGTGGACATATCCCGGGGAAAGAGTGAAGGCGTAGCGTTGCAGAATCATTGACAGAGCAATCTTAGTTTCAGTGGTGGCAAAGTTGAGACCTACACAAGTTCTAGGTCCCATTCCAAATGGTATGAATGCAGCCATGTTATCCTTGGTAGCTTTTGCAACCCCTTCTGAGAATCGGTCCGGTTTGAAAAGTCCGGCGTCTTGTCCCCAAATTTGAGTGTCATGGTAAAGGGCTACAATTGGAATGACCAAATCAATATTAGCAGGAACAATCAACTTCCCCAGCCTAACTTCTCTTTCAGCTTTCTTTACAAGTTCAATAACAGGAGGATATAACCTTAGAGACTCATTGATGATCATATTCATCTGCATCATAAATATGGAAACAAAATGAGACAGAACACCACATCAGGATCACATACTTATTGATGACAATTTCTAGCACTTGCACAGTATATCAGTGTAATGCATGATTGACATTCTTACAGTTTTTAGTCTGGAAATGCCATCGGAACTTGGATTCTGTTTTCCGAATAATTGTAGGACTTCTTTTCTTGCTTCCTCTTGCCAATCCTGATGGAGTGCTAGAAGAAGGACAGTCCAAGCCAGCAAACCATTAGTTGTTTCTTGTCCAGCAAAGTATAATGCCTTGCACTGATCAATTATATCATCTATCGTGACCCTATATCTATCATTACTGTCCTCATGGTGAGCCTTCAAAAGTAATCCAAGTAAATCGTCCCCAAAGTTGTTTTCATCTTGCTTCACCACTACCTTGTTTTCTCTTTTCTTTACAATCTCTAATATCGTGTAGCGTAAATCCTTCTCAAGCTTCTCTGCTTCAATTTCATCACTGGTTTTGAAAAATTTTCTGCAATATGGAATGACAATATGAAATAAACATTATAAATGGGAACATACACAATCCTCATTTAGTCATTTACGATATTGCAGTGACTTGTTCTCTGCTATATAGCAGATGGGAACATGCACGTTAGTAATGTAAAAACCAAATATAAGAGTATTCACATATCGATATATCTTGCATATATTGAATTATTGATACTTTGATAGATAAATGATACAACCAGAAACTACAAGAAAGATAGTTCTATGGGATCATTTCTTCAAATGCAATGGACATTAGTTAAAGAACGTTACCGGATACCAGGAAGCCTGATCTTATAAGAATTTTTGAACACTAGCAAGCATATCTTCGTCAACATGTCAAAAATGTTCTTCCCTTCTAAGTAGCTGCTGCCAAATGCTGTCCTGGAAATCACTTCTGCAGTAAACAACCTAAATTCTTGATACAACTCGATCTCTTTGCCCTCACTATTTTTCCACCTCTGCAGCATCTTCTCAGCAGTAGCTATCATTTCTGGAATCATATTCTGGTAAAAAAAAAGTGACAATTCATATGGCACATAATTGAAATTTGTTTCTTTCTTAATTATAATTTGCTGAGTAATAACTAAAGCTTACCTTTAAACTCTGTCCATGTAAGGCATGGTTTGCCAGCTTTCGATGTTTTAGCCACTGTTCTCCTTCAGAAGTCCCAAGGCTGTTTCCTATTAGCTTCTTCCCAAGTCCTTCTTGTTTCTTTTGCATATAAACTCTGTCTTTGTTAATTAGTATCTCTTTGCACAATTCAGGTTCCATAACTACCAACTGAGCTTCAGTTCCTAACCACTGAAGAAAAATCTTCCCTGTCACAAAAAAAACAAAACATGACATGACCCACCCCGAATTTCACCCTGAAGCCCGGAGTAAGTCGTGCGGGGACCACCTCCAAGGAAAATTTACTGAAAAGATTGAGAAAATCTCTCTTGAAAATGGACAACCCTAACTCGAAAATTCCAAATTACACTCTTAATACAACACGTCCAAACATCACATAATTATCCTTCAGAAATTTTAAACATAATATACAATAATCCCAAAGTATTCAAAGCTACTAGACACTAGCGGAAGCAAGAAAACACGAGTAGGTTAAACATGTAACCTACTGATGAAAACTGGCGGAAATGCGGGTGACTATGCCTCGCCTCCTACTAGATCTAATCCGAACTCTGCAAACTGGGCAATTTAAAACAAAGGTCCCAGGGGAAAACATTTGAAATACGTTAGAGTGAGTGGACAAAAATAAAATAATAAATAAAATATTTATGTTTCCCCAAATTAATTTCTAAGGAAAAAATCGAATGCATGCCGCAAGCGATAAAACCTTTATCTCATAAAATATCGAGCCTCTCAGACTCTAAAATGTATGTATGTATTTACACTCGTCCATACTCCCTATATAAATTCATGGGTCTATATAGGGCTACTATGCTCGCGTCCAACGCTCACGTCACGCCTTAATGCGGTGCTACACTACGCCAATAAGGTGGACAGACGGGTGTATAAATATGTGTCCATACCCCCTATATGAATTAAACACTCAAATAGGGCTACTACGCTCACGTCCAACGCTCACGTCACACCATAATGCGGCTATATGCTACGCTATTAAGGTGGACAGACACATATGGCTAGTTAGCATTTTGTATACATACTCTCTCATAAATACATATTTATATCCACCGAAAATCTCATTTTCGGTAACTCGCCAAGAGAAATAAAATTCGTCAAATTAAAATGACGTCAAAATATTCCGCAACAAATATTGTTCAACCATGAACTCTAGCATGCATTTTATTTAAAACAAAAGTCAACTCACAAATTAGGCCTAAGCTTGATGTCGATCTAGGGCCTCGTCTGCTCAAGCCTCCTCACGTCCTGTTCTAAATATAATATTAATTTCCCAACTAACAATCCAATATTTAATCAAAAATAGGCAAAATTACCCAAGAGCCATAAATACGCTCATCATTGCCTAACTTCGATATTTTTAAATCGAAACGATCCGAACTTAGATATCATCCTCGACAGTCGTAAATACAACCCCCCAAAAATACGACTTAAATCCTACGGCCGGATTCTACATTAATTAACCGCCAAAAATACCAAACTTCGGAAATTTACAAACCTATCCAAATCTCATCCAAAAATTCCATAAATCACATCAATATAATCCCCTTAATATTCTACATTTAAAACCCTAAAAATCTCCCAAACCGCGGCGGCTCCGCCGGCAGCGGCGGCCGGAGGCCGATTCCGGCGACCTCCAAAACCTATGAAATTTTGACAACATCTTCCTCTCATCATGCTCTACAACTTTCCTAACCAGCACAAACACCAATTCCAAGCCTAACTAGGGTAATCGACTAAAAACATCCTAAAAGCCCTAGAAATTTCAACTCCACATTTCTCCTTACCTAGCTCAAGAGAGGGAGTGTCCTTTTAGGGCAAGGCTGTTGGGTTGGAGGGCTACAAAACCGTACCAAACTTGCCCATTTTGGTGGCCGGAGGAGGGAGTTCCGGCAAAAAGCTTCCCGGCATCTCCGGCGAGTTTTTTTCTTCTTCCGGCGGGCTAACGGCTCGGGGGCTAGGCCGGGGAGGGAGAGGAGGAGATGGGGGTCCGATCTGAGGTGGAGCGGCGGCCGGTGGCTGGCCGGACGGCGGCAGACGCTGGCTGGACGATCCGGCAGGGAAGAAGACGTCGGGGGGGG
>NC_020493.1:9432830-9441198 GCF_000184155.1 Fragaria vesca subsp. vesca | reverse complement strand
ACAAAAAATAAAACACCCCGAAAAAATAATACCCGAATAAAAATTACCTTTTACTAGCTAAAATTTACTATTTTTACCGTCGTCGTATTTTCCTTTTACAAATAATCGTCCGCACATAATCGTCCCCGAAACCCCTCTAGGGACCAATTAAACTATTAACTCAACGATCGAGACAGTAAAATTCTTATTATAATCACGCTAGTAAATAAGGTAAAAATATAAGGGTCGGGATGTGACAAAACAACACTGAATCAAGTCAAAGGGAAATTAGTACTAAGATTTGCAAGCCAGAGTTGATGAGATCAATCGGTTTGTAATGTGTTACCATATATCTTAAGCCACGAGTGATACTGAGGTTGAACTACAGGAAATATGTCATGTGATAGACCTTTGGGTTTGCTCATGGCTTCCTTCTTCATGTTCAAGATTTCTTTGGCGTTTCCATTGACAAGTCTGTAAGAAGGGCCTCTAATTCCCTGCAGGCACATCAGTTTCTGTAGGCGAGTTGGAATCCACCATTGCGTGTGAAAGACCTTGAAGATCAGAAGGAACAGAAACACAGAGCTTGAAATGATGAATAATACTGGGAATCCAGTAGTACTCATATTTTGAGTGATCATTTAGCTGTTTAATTAGATTAGAAGAGATTTTTAGATCGCGAGGAGAAGAGAAGAAGATGCCAGTGAAGATGGACTGAACAGAGAAAATGAAGAAGATGAAGCAGAAAGGATTAGAGAACCTGGAGCCAATTTTCTGATGGATATATTCCAACGTAAATGAGCAGAAGCATGAAGTTGTTACATCACACACACTATTTTTAGCTAAACGGCAAACCCTGTTGCAACTGGAATAAATATCTCCAAACAGAAAACCACATTACAGATGGAGACCATTGAATGCTCATTAACAGAACAGTTCAATATAGATGGCCGGGTTTGAAAGTTTTCTTAACGTTAGAAATAAAATAGAGAAGAAAGATCGACTCATATTACAATAGTCAAGACTCAGACTCGAGAGTGATATGCATCTTCAAACGCATACCAGGGAAAAGAGTACATTCGTGAAGAGTGACATCTTCCTAGGTTTACCAACCAGTGCAAACAAAGTCCCCGATGAAGAAAAGAAAAAGAATAGCAATCAACATTGAAAAAGAAGAGGGTAAACAAAGGTTCTCTTTGTTCAGCTTTGCTTTCTTATTGGTAGATGATAAATGTGGTGGGATTAGGTGGCGCCAAAGGGGACCTTGTTGGAAGAAACTATCCCTGTGCAATATAAGTATGACAGAGTTTTATGTGCGAAGAAAAATGTAATTTTTCACAAAGAAATAAGGTGAAAGCGATTATCAGTTATCTCTCAAAACTCAGAAGTCTAATCTTCAGAGGCATTCAATGAGGAACCATGAGAAGTGGTTCAGTGGACACATTAGGTACTTAGGTAGGATGGTTTAGTGTTCTTAACTGAAATAAGTTAAGAATGCCTTATGGGTTGTCCGGACCTCTTAACGGATCAATCTCTGAGGCTATAAAAATACTTTTTGTATGTGCAATGAAACCCTAGAATACTGTAGGGGATTCAAACGTTTTGTTCTATTGAAATTAACAAGTGTCTCAAGTGAAAGTAGGTGAAAGTGCGAAAATTCTAGAGCGCACCCGGGTGCGCGGCGCACCCGGATTATCCACCGTCCATTTTGACGCGTGGATTAAGGACGTTAGTGCGGCGTTTGCAGGACGTTTGTAGGCGAGTGAGGGGGAGAAGGGGAAGAGAATGGGTGTGCATCCATCTTCAATGCAGTCCTCGTAATGACTTTTCTGGTTTGGCGCACACCACTGCCGACGATGCAGGCCCTTCCTTGCCGGATTCTGGGTTCAGTTTTCCTCCAACACAACGACAGCAGCCCTTCTAGCCTCCCTCCGTGTTCCTTTTTGTCTCCAGGAGAAAAAGGCGACGCCGGGAAGGAGAGGGAGGCGCTGGAATACCTCGCCGGAGACTCCGTGAAAAATTCCAGAAAAGAGGTATTAAGGATTCGGGCACCATTCAAGGAAAAAAAGACAAAAGAATTGAACAAGAAGAGAAGAGGAGAGAAACCCTACCCATTGCTATTACAGTCGCCATTGGATCTCGCCGGAAATTGAAGAACACAGTGAAACACCCTTGAATTCGATCTCCATTGAATTGGGTTGCATGTTTGATATATGGACTGGGTTTTGTAGAGTGGAAGAAGAGAAAGATTTTGGTGGTGGTCTCGCTGCCTGGGGTGGCCGGAATCGGGCGGAGGGCGGCGGAGAAGATTGCTGCGGTGGAGAGAGAGGAGGAGGAGAGAGAGAGATGGGTCAACACCCGAAATTGGCTTTTGACCAAGACCAACAGTCTCTTCCTTTTACAGAGAAACGACGACCAAGATTAAAAAGGTGGAAAACAATGAACAACCCAGATTTTAAAATGCTATTTTCTAATTTTAGAAAATTTTATAAATTTCTGAAACTAAGATAAATAAGAAAAATAGCTCGATGTTCTGAAAATTAATCTGAAGATTGGGGTAAATTCGTCTCGCCGCGTACTTTGACACCAGGTCCTTAAAAGTGGAATATGACATTTAGAGAAAAACTCAATAATAGACTTAGGAGTTAACTTAGAAATTAACCAAGCGCGGTTACTAAACTTCGGTAACTCAACGAACACTCGGTAAATTTCTTTAGGGCGTCACAATAAAGTAGAATTCGACGTATTTCACCATACCGATCACATCCTATTTCAAAATATTTTTAAAAATTTGTTTCTTTTGTATAATTGGTTCACAAAAATAAACACTTCCAAATAACCTACTAAACAAGTTATGTTACATTAGTAGGCACGTTGTGATGGGATCTCACACAATGTCGGTCAACCACGTTTCGTGTAAGAAATAAGGTTGAATTAAAGTTGACCAATTTGATGGGTGGCCTAACGAATCCGAAATGAGGTGAATTTTTTTCAGTAGACCTATTTAATCACCATGTCAACATCTGAAGGTGAATTTTTATTTTCACATATTTATAAGCTCGGATCGCCACGTGCCTCTAAAACAGTATAACTTGTTTGGTAAGTTACATGACTTGTTCATTGTGAACTAACTATACTGAAAAGACAAAATTTTAAAAAATCTTGTGAAATAGGATGTGACCGGAATAATGAAATATATATAGAGTTAAAAAATCACAAACTTTTGGTAACGTTTGCTTCCCAATAAAAGCAGTCAACTCTAAATACGTTTAGGCGCTCCTAAGGGGAGCCTAACCACCTGAGGGCCAATTTAACAATTTTTTTTCATGCATTCCTAAATCTCATGTATACGAGTTTTAGGTTTGAAAAAAAAAAAGGGTTTACGTACGATGCCAGTCAACCGCTTTTCGTGTAAAAAATGATGTTGATTTAGGTTGACCGGTTCGATGGGGGGTCTAACGAATCCGAAATATGGTGGATTTTTTTTCAGTAGACCAATTTAATCACCATGTCTACATCTGACGGTGAAATTTTTATTTTCATATATTTATGACCTCGGATCGTCACGTACTTACTAAAGCGGTATAACTTGTTTAATAAGTTATATGACTTGTACATCATTGTGATCCAACTATACTAAAAGGACAAAATTTTCAAAAATCTTATGAAATAGGATGTGACCGGAATAGTGAAATACATATAGGGTTAAAAAATCATAAACTTTCGGTAATGTTTGCTTCCCGATAAAAGCAGCCAACTCGAAAAATGCTTAGGCGCTCCTAAGAAGAGCCTAACCACCGGAGGGTCAATTTAACAATTTTTTTTCATGGGTTCCTAAATCTCATGTATACAAGTTTTAAGTTAAAAAACGAGGAAATATAGGGTTTTGCACGATGTTGGTCAACCGCGTTTCATGTAAAAAAATGAAGTTGAATTTACGTAGACCGGTTCGATGGGGGGGTCTAACGAATCCGAAACATGGTGAATTTTTTTTCAGTAGACCTATTTAATCACCATGTCTATATCAGACGGTGAAATTTTTATTCTGATCGTCATATGTCTACTAAAGCAATATAACTTGTTAAGTAAGTTATATGCAAATGCACATTATTGTGAATCAACTATACAAAGAAAGCAAACTTTTCGAAAATCATGTGAAATAGGATGTGACCGGAATAGATAAATACGGCTAGGGTTGAAAAATCACATATTTTTAAAAATGTTTAGACCTCGATCGAGACGGTCAACCCTATTAACACTTATGTTTCCTATTAACACTTAAACCCTAAACCTCAAATTTAAAACCAAACACCTACATAAACAGAAACACAAACAAGAAACTTAAACCAAACCTATTTTGGCCTAATTGAGATCAACTAACACAAATCCATGTGTTTGGATTTAATAATAATAAAGATAATAATAAAATTGCCTCATTATCTCTTCTTTTCCTTTCATTTTTTTTCCTTTTCGATGAAGTCTTCTCCTTTGAATTGAAGTCTTCCCCTCTGAATTGATTGCCACCTTCCCAAACTCAAAACCAAATCCAGCTCTCTTTCCCTTCCTCCATCGACCGCCAAAAACCACATCTGTAAATTCGCCGCCTCATTCTCCGACCACCACGACCACCTCTGTCTCTCCGACACCAATTCCTTCTCTCTCCGTCGCCGTCCAATCGATCGCCACTCCTCTTCAGGTCGTCTCCTGCCGGCGGCCCGACACCAATGCCATCGTCTCTCCTCTTCAAGTCTGTAATGGATTAGCTGGAAAGAGGACCAATACCAACCATAAATGCATATACAGCGCGTGCCAAGCACTCCCGTAAAAATTTCCTGGTGCGCTGAATACGCTTTCGTGAAAGTGGAGCTGGATGAGAATACTAAATTTGGGGGTAGTATGAAGGTAGGGGTGAGTGGTGTGGAGGTGTGGGGTGCTAGATTATTATCAAGGTAGAGGTGAGTGGGGTGTGAAGAAGGGTGTAAAGAGAAAAATAAGGATTAGAAAAACATGAACACTGTGTGTATTGGGCTTTAGGCTTTTTCATCTTGACAATCATTAAACCCCAACCTAACCCAAAAAAGAATTGTTGGGCTTGGCCGGGTCAACCCGGCTCGTTACTATATCATACTCTTCATCTCTCTGCTTCTCATTTCCCGCTACAACCCCTCTCTCTCTCTCTCTCTGTGACCCTCTCAGCACGACGTCAACGGAAGAAGAAGAAGATGTTAGGAACAGTGAAGGCACAGTGGCTGTTCGCGACGGTGGTGTTGTTCTCGGTGGTGGTTTCGTGTATGGCGACGGATGAGGCGTCGGGGAATATGGAGTACGATTTCTATAGGAGCTCGTGTCCTCAGGCCGAGACCATTGTGAGGACGAAGATGGCTTGGATTTACCGGCAGCACAGGAACGTCTCGGCTCAGTTGCTGCGTCTATTTTTCAATGACTGCTTCATTAAGGTATAGAAACTCAGATTCTGAAATGGCTTTTGGTGTGAGCATTCTTGTGAAAACAAGTGAAATTTATTGTGATGCTCATTGCGACTTATTTTATATATGGTATGGTTGAACTGTATGGATTTTTGTTAACTTGTAATATATATTCTGTTTATTGGGTTTCCAATTCCAAAACCAGTGTACTTTTTTATGAATCTTTTATATAGAGATTGAAACAAATTGTGTTAGCTACAATCATTTCTGAATTTTATGGATTCTTTGATTCCAAATAGGGTTCTTGGTGCATTTTAGTGACTGTTGTTAGTTTGTTACGTGTTTGTGTTGATACCAACTATGACTCAATACTACTATGACTCATAAAGATTTCTCAGGGGAATTGGTCCAAAGCTATGAATATTTTTAATTTCGGTAACTTCTATCCAGCCATTTATACGTCACTCTTAATGTTGTGGGGATTCTTGAATCAGGGGTGTGATGCTTCCGTTCTCTTGGATGACAGCAATGGGAATACAAACCATTCTATAGAGAAGCAGGCCACACCAAATAAGAGTCCCTGAAGGGATTCGATAACATTGATCAGATCAAGGAGGAGCTCGAAAATGCTTGTCCAGGGGTGGTATCTTGTGCCGATGTACTTGCTCTTGCCACAAGAGATGGCATCATTCTGGTGTGCTAATTAATCAGTTCTTCTCTTCCTTTCTTTCTCTCTTAGTTCCTTTAAGATTTCCCTTTTGCATCATCAACTAATTCTTCATGGCGATGTGGTTGTAATATCTGAAATGGCTGCAGGCTGGTGGCCCATATTATCCAGTCTTGACAGGTAGAAAAGATAGCACACAGTCCTACTTTGATGAAGCACTGGAGGAGATTCCAAGGCCTGATGACAATATCACTCATATATTGCATCTCTTCTCAAGTAGAGGTTTCAGTGATAGAGAAACAGTTGCTCTTCTAGGTACTCACTGCCTCTCTATTCCTCATTCCAACTTGATTTGACACTTGAAATATGTCATTTTAACCCTTGAGTTGTTTTGTATCAGGAGCACACATCATTAAACCTCAAAATTCATGTAAAAAAATCACAAAATTCAAGATTGTCTTTCGGCCTCCTAACTTCTATGCCCCAAACTTGCTGTAAAATTCATGATTGTAGAATTCATGTTATACAGTATATTTGTGAGTCGAGAGCTTTTCCTCTCGAAACCCTAACGCCACCCCTTTCTGGGCTGCCTCCAGTGAGGTTATCCCCTCTCCTATTCTCTAGAAGATCATGGCTTATGCCATGCAGTTCGCAATAGGGGTTAAAACGTTATAATTTATTTGTTACAAAAAGTCTTATAGTTAATTTATTGTGAATTTAAAGCTTATTTATAGACCGCGTTTATTACAATTGTTTTTTAGTAATGTAACCGTATTTACATTTCACTAAATTCGTATAAACAGTGATTGTTGTTGCTTATACCACGCACAACATAAAAAGAAGAAGCCCAAGGATTGATTACATTGTGTAGCGGCTAGCCATGGGGTCAAGAATATTTGGTTTCCTGCTAGCGCTCTTCTTGATCTTTTCAACGTCAAAATTGATTCATTTTGGTGTTGCAGATTGTACGATGAGATCGACCGATATTGGCTTGGAATGTGATAACGGACTATGGAACCATAAATCTGCGAGAGCTACCAAGTATTGTAATCAAAAGTGCACTGAAAGAGGTCACGACTCCGGCAGTTGCAAAGTGCACGATTTCTCGATATTTAAACAATCGTGTTATTGCTACGACCCTGTGTGTTCTTGATATTCTATGCATGATTAAGTTCTAGCTTATTGTCATCAATATATACAAATAAAGCAATATAATTTGCATGATTGTATTTTAGCCTACATGATTTTGGAGATATATAAATTGCATTAATAATTTTGTTATGAATCATGTAGTATAGCAGGAGGAATTGAACAATGAATATATGGAAAACAAACTACGCCATGAAGCACAAGGTGATTTAGGTTTGACCTGAAAGGTTAACATATATAATATCTTTGATTTGCTGAATGCTACAATGATTAAGCACTAAGCCTTCAGATTCTGAAACTCTAGCTATTTATATACCGTTAACGATCTCTAGCATAAGTTCCCTGGTTTGATCAACTTGAAGCGTGTCACAATGGAATCCCTGAAATCATTAAACTTCATTCAGTGCTGGCCGGTTATCACTCAAGTCTAGTAGAGCCATTTATTCTACCAAATTATATTCCATCTATATATGACTATATATGCATTTGTAAATAAACCTAGCAAGCATCATCCAATAGTAGATTTTGATTTGAAGGTTTTTCGACTAGAAGGATGAATCGTCTTCTTGGTGTCTTCTTCGATCTCACATCCTGCCTCCTCTGCTGCCTTGTTTTGGTAGATCGGTTGGGCCTAAATCACTCAATGAAGAACCTACAAATTCCATTTCATTCAGATATTGATTGGAGTAGTCCATTTTCAACAAGTGGGAGAAGCTTTTGGGCTATTCTATATACTATAGCAGGAAGGGAATACAACTGTTCATATCTTTAGTGAATTATGTTTTTACCCTAAGTTTGGGTTAATTGTGTTTCTGCCCAAGTTTGGGTTAAGTCGTTTTTGCTTCCGGTTTTCCATTAATTACACAACTGCCATCACCTTCCACATGTTGGGATGCTGCATGTTGTTTCCACGTGGTGCGATCTTTTTATTCCACATAGCTGCTCTGTGTCTCATCTTGAGGTTAATCCCATTCTCCACGCATTTGGACCTCGCTCTCTCCATCTCTTGCGCACGATGCTATTGCTGTCGTTGAACAAAAAGGGTGCCCAAGCTTCTCTCTCTCATGTTCAGATCAAACCCGGGGCAAGCTGGAAGAACATGGATTTGGGTAAGTGGTTTTCAGTTTGGTTCTCAATTGATAACTTA
>NC_020493.1:9430770-9432061 GCF_000184155.1 Fragaria vesca subsp. vesca | reverse complement strand
CATGTAGGTTTGAATCTTTTTGGAGACTCAACCTTGTTAGTTACTATTTTATCATCAGGAACTTTACTTTTTACAAACACAGTTCCACTATTCTTAGAGTTCTCGCCAGTTCCAAACCCTAAACCCTGTTTGTTCTTATCTGGTCTACCCATTCCACACATCTTGGTCAATTTTTCAGACCCTATTGAAAATTTAGCAAACTGTTGCTGAGATTCCTTGAGAGAAACTTCAAGTGCTAGCTTATCAGCCCTAAGACCACTAAGAGAACTTTCTAGACTCAGCTTTTCGGCTCTCCACACTTTTTGCTGGGATAGCAATTCAGCTTGTATCCTTGCTTTCTCTTTTTCACACTTTGCAAGATCTTTGGTCAGGATATCTATCTTAGATAACATGGACTTTGATGCGTTGACAAGTTCAGAGAACTTTTGCATTCCATCATCATCTTCATCATCCTCCGGAGTCTCGATCTGAGATACCGTGGCAATGAAGGCAACTGGATCTTTACCATGATTCAAAGAGGGATCAGGGACAACCCGAGCTATGAAAGCCACAGTGTCCTCCTGTTGATCAGACAAGGGATCCTCTTCACTGTCACTATACGTGACGACAAGAGCCTTCTGAGGGCGAATCCTCCTATTTGCACAGTCAACAGCTCTATGTCCCACACCCTTACACTCAAAACACACATCGCTTCTTTGGGAACTCTTACCCTTAGGATTTCTATCTTGTCCTCTATCCTGAGAGGACTCAACACGAGGATTTTTAGGATATCTGTCATGACCTCTATCTTGTGATGTCTCACCAAATCTAGGTTTCCCAAAACCCCGGTTCGAGGAGAACGGTTTCCTTCTTTTCTTGAGAAAATTTTCAAACTGTTTTGTGAGGAGGGCACACTCTTCTAGACTATATTCGACGTCCTCAGGAATTTTAATCTGTAAACTTGACTCAGTTTCCTTGACAGAGGAGAGGGCAATGGATTTTTCTTTCATCAAACCCTTCTTATGGGCTTCATAGGTTTTCAGGTTTCCTACTAGCTCTTCTAAAGAATAGGTTCTCAAATCCTTGGATTCCTGTATGGCTACTCTCTTATTCTCAAAACTAGGAGGAAGACCTCTAAGTAACTTTCTGACAATCCTAGACTGTTCTAGAGGAGAATCAAGACCAGCACACTGATTTGTTATGTTCAAAATTCGACTATAAAACTCATCTATTGACTCACTTTCGGACATTTTTAGCTCATCAAAATCTAACAAAAGATCTTGGAGCATCTGTTCTCTCACTTGCTCATTAC
>NC_020493.1:9425515-9430750 GCF_000184155.1 Fragaria vesca subsp. vesca | reverse complement strand
TCGCTTTGATCGATAGTGAGTCATCTGTATTTTGAGGTACTGTTTTGAAACTATGAATCATTTCAAATTTCGCTTGATTTCGTTTTTCATGTTTGGAAATTTTGGCAATTGTTTTTATTTTTGGTACTGGGTAGGTGCATATGAATTAGGAGAAGACACATAGTTACGTTATAGACCTCGAAATTGACTGCATCAGTTCGGAGTTAAGTATCCATAGTAGAAAGATTAAGTTCAGTATTCATGATAGGAAGATTATACTGTTCTTTTTTGAAAGATTGCATTTGGAACATATTGAGATAATCTAAAAAACATAACTGTCGTCATCTTATCTATTGTCAAAGTCATTTCATGCAGTTGTATGGTGTATCAATTTGGGTTTTTTAGTAGGGTTCTAGACTAGATAATTAGATTCAATATGGATATCCTTGACAATATTATTGTGCATGAACTTGCAAGCAGCCAAGGTCGAATGTTTGCAAAAAGCAAAGGTTCTTCAGCATTTGCAGGATCAAATGTTTGTGAAAAGCAGAGGATGTTCAGCATTTACAACTGAGTACAAGAATTTTGATTATGTCTTCATTTTGTATGGTTGTTCAATTCTGTGTTGTGCATCGTAGTTGTATTGAAATATGGCCAAGTGATATATTTTTGTACTGCTTCAAATGAGAACATCCAGAAACATGGAATGTCTTTAACAAAGATGCAGTCAGGCATTACAATAAATGCAAAGGGCGTTAGTGATGTGACGGTGAATTTCATTGGAGCAACATTGGTACACGTTTGACAAGGAAATGACTGTTGACTATGTGATATGATGGTTTTGAATGATTTTGTTCGGTGAAGGTGATGCCCGCGCGTTTGAATTGCACACACAAGCTTAATGTTAATGGCACCTACTATGATGTCCCATGTACATATGAAAAATTGGTTCGTGTCTTGCTAAAAAATGTCCTTCCGTACCAATTTATATATCTTACAATTGCAAACTGTTATTTCCACTTACAATGCTAGAAAATCACAATATTGAGATGGACATGGTAGTCAATGTACTCACCATGTACTCGCAATATTTTCAGGTTTTTATCACTGTCCAAGTCAGTGCAGTTTGTCCATCACCTATGTGATATTGCTGCATTCTATCGGCATAACAAAACAGAAGCAGTTGCGGTAGTTAATATCCGGCATTGCAAACCGCGGCAACTCGCGGGCATCACCTAGTTCATATAGTCTGCACAAGGGTGTCATTCTATTTTAGGCATTTCATTTTTGTGTAATATCCTATTCTTCTTACTGTTACTTGATTCCCTAAGGACCAAGAATTTGGTACACATTTTCTGCACCAAGTTAACAACAACAAAAAAATGTGCAAAAAAAAGTGTGAGGTTTTTCATTACAGGCAAACTAGATAGAAGTTTTGGACCTCCTCACTCAAGTACCTCAGGTGAGGTTCACAAACCTTATTCTAGGCTTCCTATTTATATAATATTGAACCATTATTCATTACAAGAGAGCAATTTCACAAGGAGTGTAGAATTACTTGAACTCCATTATGCGGGCGAAGTGTAAGAACCTGAAGAGGAGAGTGAACATAACCCGTGGAAAGAGTGAAGGCGTAGCGTTGCAGAATCATTGACAGAGCTATCTTAGTTTCAATGGTGGCAAAGTTGAATCCCACACAAATTCTTGGTCCCATTCCAAATGGTATGAATGCAGCCATGTTTTTCTTAGTAGCTTTAGCAATCCCTTCTGAGAATCTCTCCGGCCTGAAAAGTTTGGCGTCTTGTCCCCATATTTCAGGGTCATGGTGAAGTGCTACAATTGGAATGACCAAATCAATGTTAGCAGGAACAATGAACTTCCCCAGCCTAACTTCCCTTTCAGTTCTTTTTACAAGTTGAATAACAGGAGGATACAACCTTAGAGACTCATTGATGATCATATTCATCTGCATCAAAAAGACAGACACAAAATGAGACTAAACACAAATCATAATTTCATACTTAACTGATGACAGTTTCTACCGCTTACACAATCAGCAGTATAACTGTTGATGACATTCTTACAGTTTTTAGTCTGGAAATGCCGTCGATATTTGGATTCTGTTTTCCGAATAATTGTAGGACTTCTTTTCTTGCTTCCTCTTGCCAATCTTGATGAAGTGCCAGAAGAAAGACGGTCCAAGCCAGCGAACCATTAGTGGTTTCCTGTCCAGCAAAGTACAATGCCTTGCACTGATCAATTATATCATCTATTGTTATCCTGTATCTGTCATTACTGTCAACATGATGATGAGCCTTCAAAAGTAATCCAAGAAAATCCCCCCCAAAGTTGTGTTCATCCTGCTGTGCCACTGCCTTGTTTTCTCTTTTCTTCACAATCTCTAGTATCGTTTCACGTATTTCCTTCTCAAGCTTCTCTGCTTCAACTTCATCACTAGTTTTGAAAAGCTCTCTGCAATATGGAATGAAAACATGAATGAAATAAACATGACAAATGGGAACATACACAATCCTCCTACAATGTATGTTGCAGTGAATTGTTCTCTGCTATGTACGTAGTAGATGGGACATGCAAGGTAACAATGTCAAACGCAATATCACATATATAAGAGTAGTTACATATATATCATACATATGTTGATCAAATAAAGATACAAACAGAAACTACTGGAAAGACAAGTCTTTGGGATCATTTCTTCAAATGCAATGAACATTGTGCAGTAAAAGAAAGTTACCGGATAACAGGAAGCCTGATCTTGTAAGAATTTTTGAATAATAACAACGAAATCTTCGTCAACCTGTCAAAAATGTTCTTCCCTTCTAAGTAGCTGCTGCCAAATGCTGTCCTGGAAATCACTTCTGCAGTAAACAACCTAAATTCTTGATACAGCTCGATCTCTTTGCCCTCGCTATTTTGCCACCTCTGCAGCATCTTCTCAGCACTAGCTATGATTTCTGGAACCATATTCTGGTATAAAAAAAAATAAAAAATAAAAACAAGGAAAAAAAGCCCCACTGCGGAAATTAACTTTCTTTCAAGTCGTTTTATGAACATGGCCATGGACGTTGTAGTAATAGGGAATAGAAACAGGAAAATAGGGTGGAGCTATTATATCCACTTAATTTTGTCCTTCTGGGTAAAGACCCAAGTTCATTTTGTCACTTGACAATTCATGCTACGACTTCAACAACTTCTGATGCGGTAACTACTAATAACAAAGACAAAGTAAGTGAAAGTTGAGTTCCATGTATGCCATATGTACTAAAGCTTACTTTTAAAGTCTCTCCATGTAAGGCATGGTTGGCCAGCTTTCGAAGTTTTAGCCACCGTTCGCCTTCAGAATTCCCGATGCCATTTCCAAGTAGCTTCTTCCCAAATCCATTCATTTTTAATTGCAGATAAACTTCATCTTTGTTAATCAGTATCTCTTTGCATAACTCAGGTTCCATAACTACCAATTGAGCTTCAGTACCTAACCACTGAAGAAAAATCTTCCCTGTCACAAGTAAAAAAAAAAAAAAAAAAAAACCAGCATTCAAGTTAATTGGAGATTGATATGCAGTTATGCACTAAAGATTTGAAAGCCATATTTGACATTTTGACGAGACCAGTCTAGTTAACAATTTCTTACCATATTTCTTGAGCCAAGAGTGATACTGAGGTTGAAGTACAGGAAATATGTCATGTGATAAACCTTTGGATCTGCTCATTGCTTCCTTCTTCATGTTCAAGATTTCTTTAGCGTTTCCATGGACAAGTCTGTAAGAAGGGCCTTTGATTCCCTGGAGACCCATCCGTTTTTGTAGGCGAGTTGGAGTCAACCATTGTGAGTGAAAGATCTTGATGATCAGAAGGAACAGAAACACAAAACTTGAAACAATGAATACTGCTGGGAGTCCAGTAATGCTCATATTTTCAGTATGTTTTAGCTCTAGCGCTTAAAATCTTAGAGAAGAAGAAAGTAAAAAACAGAGAAAAATATCTCAATTCTGATTAATCAAACAAAGGATCAAACAGAGAAAAATATCTCAATTCTCATGATTGACATGCACAACACGTGGTTCTTATCTACCGCTCATTATGAGCTTAACAGAAAGATTAATTAGCAGCTAAGACAAGCTTAAGACTAAATAATCAGAAGACCATTATATCTTAACAGCTCTTAGCCCCAACACACTCAGTCTTGGATTTTGAAGAAATTTGTAGATCACTAAAACAAGTCGCTGAAGCTCAACAATTTGAAGGATTGATATTCATAGGAATGATGGTTTTTGTAAGTAGGAGGAGTCGAGGAAAACTGGAAAAGAGATCGAAGAAGATGCCAATATATACATAGGGAGGAGTAGAGGAGGGTATTATACATGAAGGAGGCGTTTGGTGACTTGGACTAGATAGGATATATAATGAAATCTTGTTCAAACCTGACAAGATTGGATATGTGGATATCCGGCCTCTTATCAAATACAGCGTTTGGTAAAGTGTATAATTAGCTGGTTAAGATAAGCCAAAAACAGAGAATCTCAACAATTTTCTTCTTTATTATCATTTTTTTTTTCTCCTTTTTCTCTCATGTCCGTAATCTTAATTTTTTTCCCATTTCTCTTGCCAAGCACAAACAACTGATAATAAAAATAAAATAAAATTGAAATCACTCATAAATCAAGTACAAAATTTACTCTAGTAAATCAAAGTAGACCAAAGCAAACTACAGATGTACTGATCAGCAGAGTTCAAGAAAAAAACCAATAGTAAGACAAAAAATTGGGTGATGAACTAAGAAATAAGCTGAGTAATGAACTCCATCTTTTCTTCCTCTTTATCAAGAGCGTGGAAAAGCTCAACATAATCAGACATTAGAATCTTCAATGCTTTGATTCGGTTTGTCGTATAAATGTTTAACTTTAACAGCTTCAATTCTTTTCCAGTTTTCCGGCGAGGAGGGAAAGTGGTTAGGGATGCTGCTGGAGTCTTCTGGGGTGGAGGCGCGCCGTCGCCGGCGCCGAAGGGTGGAGAACGGACGGACGTCCGCACTTTAAGCCGAGTGCGAACGTCCGCTCTACATCCTCTCTGATGATATATATACACACACACGTATAGTTTGAGAGAGAGAATTACCAGAAAGTACATCATTAGTTACACCATCATTTGCAGTAGGAGCGCACCAAACCCTGCATCCAACAGATACATCATTATAAACAACCAAAATAAGCGTCAGACTTATATATGCCTATCAAA
>NC_020493.1:9423617-9425495 GCF_000184155.1 Fragaria vesca subsp. vesca | reverse complement strand
CTAGTAAACAATAGAACACAAATCGAATTATTCAAATATTCATATTACCCATGAATTAAATTTCACAATACAACATCAAATTTGAGAGAAAGATTCATTGCGTAGGACTGAAGTTGAATCTCATATAGCTACAAATCAAAAACCACAAACATGAGTTAGCTCTGAAGAAAGCTTACCCGAAAAACAATTCCACGAGATCAGCGACGGTGGAAGACAGTCGGAGGCCGTCGAAAACGATCACTGGAAATTTAATGGAGCAGGTACGATGATGAGATGGTCGTAGATTCGCAGAGGAAGAGAAGCTATGGTAGTTTCGGCTTTTGTCGAACGAAGCTGGATAAATTTTATAACACCTTCTTAACTGGATTTGTAATCCATGTTGTACAGAAGTTAAATTTTCCGGCCCAAGCATGTCTGGGCCTCCAAACATGTCATGTAGCCAGATTGGAATATTTTAATGAAGTCCGTGACTTATATCCGGTGTAACAAACACCTCCGAAGATCACGTTATGAGTAGGTTTGAGTAATAGAAAAGGAAAATGTGCAACAGAAGTACAGTTTTTATTATTATTCACGTTTATAAGCAATCACCGATTGGCTTTGTTAGGTTATGCGGAAAAATAAACTGTAGAATGAAATCGGAAACTCATAACCACAAATGTAAAATGTAACAGAAATAAAATGATAAGAACACCAGGAATTAACGTGGT
Organism: Fragaria vesca subsp. vesca; assembly: GCF_000184155.1. Lineage (NCBI taxonomy): Eukaryota > Viridiplantae > Streptophyta > Magnoliopsida > Rosales > Rosaceae > Fragaria > Fragaria vesca. The sequence continues at coordinate 9,424,785 of NC_020493.1, read as the reverse complement.
TCGGCAAAGTGCTTATGTCCACGGGGCAACAACAATAAAGAACCTCCACTATATGAATAAATGTAACATGGAGATAAACATTATTTCAAGACTCACATTTGAAGGAATATACTCTCACACACGCTTTGTTTTTTTATACAGACAAACTCTCTACTTAGGAGTTTTCTATCTCACTCTTGATGATCACACAAGATGAGCTCCGGTTCTTCTATATTTTGCACCATTGCAAATGCCTCTATATATAGGCAAATATATGCATGCATTCTTTATACACGTCCATCACTTGGAAGAGAATTTCACAAGTCTTCCTTGTTTAATTTCATGCTCAATTTTTCCATGCCACATTAATGCATGCTCTTTCATTTCAATCTTTACAGCCGGTCACCACACCTATATACATAGGTTGCTCTCTTGCATTTCAACAAATGCATGTTGCATCAACTATGCTAGCTATAGAATAGCAACTTGCCTCATTGTAGATTGATGGACATGAGGCAATTAACTTCTCCTCCAAATAAAGAGGGATGTTTTTACCCATCAGGCTTATATGTCCAGCTGACCAGCTCATGTTCAAAAAATGCTCGTTGTTGCCAAACTTGGTGCAAAAATGTCACAGTTAGCAAGATTGTCTCGTCCCAAAATCAAGATCTCATTCCCCAAATCAAGTCAAAATTCTCCAGGGACGGATTTTAGTTGAAGCATCTCTGGGCTGTAGCTAAAGGTCCTAGGGGGGGGGGGTTTGAATAGGCCTTTTTGAAATTTTCGTTGTCTTCTGTATCCGAGGATATCAATGACTTGTGTTATCCCAGAATCACAGGATACGAGTTTGCAGAAAGTAAATTGCAGCAAATAAAGAAACAACACAAGGATGTTTTTTACTCGCATAAACCCTGAATGCAGGGAGAAAAACTGCGTGTCTCTAACTCTTGAGAGACAAAAACTTCCACTAAGTTGAAGTAACTTCTTACAAGAATAATAGTTTTAGTGATACACTACCACAGTGCTATCCTTCCTAGTCCCGAACTAGTCTAGACCTATTCCCTCTCTTGTTTCTAAGTTCTTACAACATGGGACACTTTTCGAAGCCTTGTTCGTGAATTCAGCTAACCACTAGCAGATTCAACCTTGAACGCTTCTTGGGTTGGTTGCACTACACATCCCTCATGGT
>NC_020493.1:9420607-9423597 GCF_000184155.1 Fragaria vesca subsp. vesca | reverse complement strand
ACATGAATGATTCAAAACAGGGAGCAAAGAGGTTTCAAACCCTCTTACTCAGTCCATTAGTGGACCTTGACACAGCCGATAGCGACTGGTCTTTGAATCACACAGGGACCAGCTATACATAGGATAACGTATCATGAAATCCCAGCTGGAGCCTTGAGCATCAAACCATTTGGTCACGGGTTGGCATAACAAAAGATCTCAACCCTTTGACTGGTTTGAGCGCTAAGGCACTTCCCACAAACTCAGTTGTCCATTTGAATTTGAAAGACTTATTAAACTAATATAACAGACTTTGAAACTCAGGACAGCAGAAGACTCAGTACTAGGATAGCAAGCGAAGCTGCTAACCTCTGTGAAAAACAGTGATATGCAGATGCATGTTTTACCTAAAACCATAAGGGATATTAGCGCCACTTGTTCTTGATCAGATAACATTATCTCAAAGTGTTTTGCAGGATAAAATGATTGCCAACTGTCCTTATACCTTCAATCTCCCCCTTTGGCATTCCTTCACAAAACACTTCATTTGTAGGAAAAACCACATGCAGAGAACATCTTCAAGAACAAGTGAAGAATCACAGAAACTTGCAACTGAGATATTTGCACACTAACACTGAGAATAAAATAGTCATAAAACATTGTATTGAGAATAAAGCCACCAATGTCAACAATGTCTTACAAACATAAAACAACAATTCCTACAATAATTCTCCCCTTTTTTTTGGCAAGGAATACCAAAGGGAAACAGAGAATAAAATATCTGAGAGGTTTTAAAAGAAATAGAAACCTACAATGGAAAAGAAGAAACAAGGGAAGTACACACCATTAGACACCATAAGACATCAAAAACAAGAAGATCACACAGCTTCTTCTGACTCCTCAGCAGAGGCGTCAGAGGACTCCCCAGAACTAGAGCTGGAAGAAGGGGTAGACGAGGCTCCATCCCCACCAGAAGTGTTAGCAGGAGGCACATGTGTCCCCATAGATTCCTTCAGTTCATTTCGCAGGGCCTCAAACTGAGTAGTAAAAGAAGCTTGCAGAGTAGCAACAACATTTGAAACTTGACGCTTGATCTCTTGCTTTAGCAGGGTCTGCTCCAATGATTCCACATACACATCAGACTGGCTCATCGATTTTGCCAAGGATAACTTGTCTACCGGAGCAGCCTCATTCTCAGTAGCCATGACATCAGTATCAAGGACATGTACACCAGCATCCAAACATAGTTTTGTGATGACAGCAGGGAAGACAAGAGAGCTATTCTCACGAAGAGATGTGCCCGCACCCCTGATGGCTTTGTAAATGAAATACTCAGCAGGAAAACGAGGCTTGGAAGGGCTAGAAATCAGATATTTAATCAAGGCAGCCTGTTGGTGAGTGATTTTGCCTGTGTTGGAGGTGGGAGTCAAAAGGGAGCGAACCACGAAGCCTAAAAGCTTGCACAACTCAGACATGAATTGACTGGAAAGATGAGAAGCAGTGAGCTCTGGCTGAGAAAAAGTGGACTGACAAAGTGCTCCTCCTAGCTCAAGAAGAGAGACAGATTTGATGTAATCCAAAACCAGTTTGACTGAGTTGGGTTCTGTGGCAGGGAGAGACAGGCTAGATCGAATCCTAGGAGGAGAAATGTCAACATCCTTACCCCTAACCTTAACAACAATGGGGCGCTGAGATTGAATTTTCACATTTTCAGGTGCATTCTGAGGAAAATTGGCATAAAATTCTTGAACCCAAGTCCTATTGACCCTATGGAAGGATGTCAGAACCTGATCTCAACCCCAGTGAACAGCTAATTTCTTAACTTCAGGATGCAGAGAATCAAAAGCGATAGGTCTCTCAAACACTATTCTCTTAGTAACAATAGAAGTACAGAAATAATCTCTACTCGCCTCAGATTGAAAGTGAGAAAGAGGAGGAACAGAGGAGTGGGATACCTCAGCAGATCTCTTCTTGGGAGGCATGGTGGACTGGGGAGGCCTGGTGCCATCCATGGGACCCTTGCCTTTGTCAACCGAGTTCCGAGGACCAGAACGAGAGGGCTTAGCACTGGAGGAGGGCTTGGCAGGAGCCTTGGAGGGAGGAGATCGCCTAGACACCGGAGACCCAGAAGCAGGGACCTCTGAGGAGGTCTCAATCGGAGCTGGAGCACCAGTTGGTGCAGAGGGCTCCTGAGGAGCAGAGGATGATCTGGTAACCCTACGTTTGGAGGTGCACCGCTTGGATTTGGGCTCAGGGGCTGGGACAGGTACCTCGGTCCATACACCCTCAGAAGAAGGAGAGGGAGATCTAATTGGAGACCTAACCGGAGAGGGTGAAGGGAAAGGAACTGCCACAGATGGTCCACCACCACCGGATAGAGATGGCTTAGCGACCTTGACCGGTTTGTCACCGGAGGGAGAGCGAGGCCTCTTACCCAGAGCGGGAGGAGAAACTGGGTCTCTTAGAGCTTCAAGCTTGTCTGCTATGGAGGGACCGCCAGGGGTAGCAGTAAGCCGAAGAGATTGACCTCCAGAGATAGGCACTTCAGCCTGGATGGGAAGCAGGTTTAGGGGTTCCTGCATGGTGGGTTCCTCCCCAAGATTGACAAAATTTGGCCCAACAGGCTTGTTCGACATTTTTGGCTGAGAGAGCTTTGGATTGAGAGAACGCAGAACAGAGAAGGAGATGAGAAGAAGAAGAGTGGGTTTCGGAAAGAAAAGAGAAGAGAGAAAGACAGGTTTTAAGAAAGAGAGAGTGAGAGCGGAAGCGTTGGACACGATCAGAGTGTACTCGAAAACTGTCAAAGCCCACTAATCCCAACTGCTCAAAACGGCTATAATAATTAAATATCTAAGACCATGCAATGATGATGCTTTGAGACCGTGACAAAACACCACCGTTCAGAGTGACCAATGAAAACCCATGGAAGTAACCACGTAAGCACATGCAAACAAAACAGAAACTAGTAATAAAACTACTCAAGCCTATACTCCCCCTAAGAGAGTGTGCAT
>NC_020493.1:9418412-9420159 GCF_000184155.1 Fragaria vesca subsp. vesca | reverse complement strand
CTAAACCAATCTCGTTTCTTCCCACCCTTATATCGTTCATCACGACCAAGGAATGTGTACTTTGAGATTAGCCTAGATCATTGAGTTCTGTGAACCTCAATCTTCAAACCAACCTCGTTTCTGCTCACCCTTAAATTGTTCACCACAACCAAGGAATGTTTACTTTGAGATTAGTTTGGAAAGCAAACTCCCCCTTAGTATGAACTCTTATCTCCAGTATATAGCCCAAGCTTTAGTGCAACCAAAGTGATCAGTAATAGTGCACATAAGAATACTGCAGATTTGCAATAAAGGTCAGACCACATACGACAATATCTGAACATGTACACACACCTATGTGAAGAGTAAGACTGAAACAAGGAAAGGAAGTACAAATAGTCACCTAGGTCAAGTTCAGAAACTGACTAAGGATACCAAGAAGGTCCTCTATTCCTGAACCTGTAAAGAGGAACTGGAAACAAAAACATTTTTTTTTAAAATCAGAACATATATACACCAATAGAACACACACACTAGCAGGGGAAGTGTTTACTTGTTGTCACACAATCCTATAGCCTTGCACAAACTCAAATGCCTAGCATTGTCAAGTGGTTTAGTGAACAAATCAGCTAATTGCTTTTCAGTTGGAATGAAAGTAAGCTCAAGCAGTTTCTCTTCAACCAAGCCACGAATGAAGTGATATCTTATCTCTATATGCTTGGTCCTAAAATGCAACACTGGATTCTTTGAGATATTTATGGCAGATGTATTATCATAGAAAAGAGATAACGTACTTTGCTGGAAACCATAGTCCGCAAGCATCTGTTTCATCCACATGAGTTGTGTGCAACAACTACCAGCTGCTACATACTCCGCTTGAGCAGTAGAGAGGGAGGTACAATTTTGCTTCTTGCTATGCCATGAAACAAGATTGTTGCCTACAAAGAAGCAGCCACCGGAAGTGCTATTTCTGTCGTTTGCATCTCCAGCCCAGTCCGAGTCAGTGTATCCTGCAATCTCAACATTAGTGTCAAAAGTGTACTTAATTCCATGATCCAGAGTTCCAGCAACATATCAGATTATGCGCTTTACTGCTTTGACATGAGATTGTTTGGAATTAGCTTGATAATGAGCACATACACCAACACTATAAGCAATATCTGGTCTACTAGCAGTCAAATACATAAGACTTCCAATCATACTCCTATAATTGGTTTGGTCCACATTAATACCGGACATGTCAGCACTGATTTTACAACTGGTGCTCATGGGAGTAGGGAAGGCAGTGGTCGTTTCCATCCCAAACTTCTTGACAAGGTCCCGTGCATACTTAGATTGACAGATAAACATACCATTTTGACTTTGCACAACTTGAAGACCTAAGAAGTAGCTTAACTTCCCACAGAGACTCATTTCAAATTCTTTCTTCATGAGCTCAGTAAACTCATGCACCAGGGATGGAGAAGTAGACCCAAACACTATGTCATCAACATATATCTGAGCAATGATAATGTGCTTTGAGGTACATTTGACAAACATTGTTTTGTCAACTGAGCCTCGCACATATCCGTGGTCAACAAGGTGATTCGACAATCTCTCATACCAATCCCTAGGGGCTTGCTTAAGACCGTAGAGGGCCTTATCTAACCTGTAGACATAGTCAGGATGGGTAAGACTCTGGAATCATGGGGGTTGTTCCACATACACTTCCTCTTTGAGGATACCATTCAGAAAAGCACTTTTCACATCCATTTGATACAAGGTAAAT
>NC_020493.1:9410784-9411383 GCF_000184155.1 Fragaria vesca subsp. vesca | reverse complement strand
CCCCCCCCCCCCCCCCAATTACACCATTGTTGCATTTGCTCTTAGGTACTTAGGTAGGATGGTTTAGTGTTGTTAACTCAAATATAAACGTGACAAGTTAAGAAATAAGAATGCCTTATGGGTTGTCCGGAGCTCTTAACGGATCAATCTCTGAGGGTATAGAAGTACTTTTTGTATGTGACAATGAAACCCTAGAATACTGTAGGGGATTCAAACGTTTTGTTCTATTGAAATTAACAAGTGTCTTAAGTGAAAGTAGGTGAAAGTGGAACTGGATGAGAATACTAAATTTGGGGGTAGTATGAGGGTAGGGGTGAGTGGTGTGGAGGTGTGGGGTGCTAGATTATTATCAAGGTAGAGGTGAGTGGGGTGTGAAGAAGGGTGTAAAGAGAAAAATAAGGATTAGAAAAACATGAACACTTTGTGTATTGCAAAGGGCTTTAGGCTTTTTCATATTTACAATCATTAAACCCCAACCTAACCCAAAAAAGAATTGTTGGCTTGGCCGGGTCAACCCGGCTCGTTACTATATCATACTCTTCATCTCTCTGTTTCTCATTTCCCGCTACAACCCCTATCTCTGTCACTCTCTCTCTCTC